>NC_084582.2:515000-517500 GCF_033978685.3 Nerophis lumbriciformis | reverse complement strand
AGAAAATGTTTTTATTTTATTTTATTATTTTTAAAAGGATCTTATCTTCACCATCCCTGGTTGTCCAAATTAGGCATAATAATGTGTTAATTCCACAACTGTATATATCGGTATCGGTAATTAAGAGTTGGACAATATTGGAATATTGGATATCGGCAAAAAAGCCATTATCGGACATCCCTCGTCACAATGTCCAATTGAATTCTAAAAACGTTATGACTGACCGCCACAAAAACACGGAATGGAAATTTACAGTTTTTTACTGAATGGGACACCCAAAATGTACATGAAAATAAAGATAGTGGGATTTACAATATTAACTATGAACAATAAAACACTGAATATTAACAACATATGAACATCGCACCTCTTTTACTTTTCAGACCAGCTCCTCGATAGTTGTGTATCTTTTACAATCAAGCAAAACACAACAAAAATGTAAAAAAAAAAATTAAAAAATTAAAAATTAAAAATATGAATGCAAAGTGTAATCAATCAATCAATCAATGTTTATTTATATAGCCACTAAATCACAAGTGTCTCAAAGGGCTGCACAAGCCACAACGACATCCTCGGTACAAAGCCCACATAAGGGCAAGGAAAAACTCACCCCAGTGGGACATCGATGTGAATGACTATGAGAAACCTTGGAGAGGACCGCATATGTGGGTAAACCCCCCTCACCCCACCTTGTTTGCTCCAACTCCCCCTCCCTCGGTTGCGAGTTTGTTGTTATTACATGTAACGTATTTATGCTTGCATTGCAAATGAGGTTTTTTCCCTTGGACTCAGTCTGGACCCCCTCCTGTGGGTCCAGCCTTTGACTGATATTTTTTTACTCTTCCCCCCCTTTCCCAATATCACCTTTTTCCCACCTTTTTTAAAGGAGCGCCGTAAAAATGGCTGCGCCGTTGGCGGTCTCATCTTGTCTCCCCGTAACGTATGTCTGCTCTTAGTGGGACTGTGCCGAAAATGTACTTTTCAGTTCTTATGTGTCTTGTACATTTTAGGAATTGACAATAAATCATCTTGAATCTTGAATTAAGGAAATATGCCTTTAGATAGCTTTGGGCGCAGATGTCCATCACAAGCTCTCTGGACAGTGCTGGCTCTTGTTCTCAGGAAATTGAACTCTTAAAGGATAGCAGCAGTTGGATTTTAGGAGGAAGTGTAAACACATTAGCAACATCTGGTAGGAAGCCCTCACAAGTAGAAGTAGAGGATAGGGGTCTGAAGTCACCCAACTCAAACCGATCAGAGGAAATAGATTGACTGGCCAAGCAACAAACTGGGCTTTGTCCAGACTAGCCTTGGAGCCGGCCAGAGTTACAAAGAGTGGGAGTCTTCGGGTTTTCAGTGGCCTTGTGGTTAGAGACTGGAAGGTCGTGAGTTCAAACCCCGGCCGAGTCATACCAAAGACTATAAAAATGGGACCCATTGCCTCCCTGCTTGGCACTCAGCATCGAGGGTTGGAATTGGGGGTTAATTCACCAAATTGTTCCAGAGTGCGGCCACCGTTGCTGCTCACTGCTCCCCTCACCTCCCAGGGGGTGAACATGGGGATGGGTCAAATGCAGAGGATAATTTCACCCCACCTAGTGTGTGTGCGACTATCGTTGGGACTTTGAATTTAACTTTAAGAACAGTGGTCTGAGAGGACATCAGAAGAGTAATCAGGCCCATAGACTTTCTCCTGGAAGCTGCAGTTCCAGTCTGAGGCTCGCTGACACAAAGCTTTTTTGTTCGCTAATTCTTCGTTGGCGTCTTCTTGGCTCATCACCCATCACACAGTCACTCTGTCCTGGGAGAGTGACACGATCAACTAATATACAACACCATCTCCCCAATTCTTTTCACGGCAGCCTTTGAGGTCATCTCAACTGGCAGTGGGCAAATTGTCAAAGGAGTAATGGTAAATGGTAAATGGGTTATACTTGTATAGCTTTGACACTATTTCCACATTCACCCATTCACACACAGATGGCGGGAGCTGCCATGCAAGGCCCTAACCACGACCCATCAGGAGCAAGGGTGAAGTGTCTTGGTCAAGGACACAACGGTTGGTAGAAGGTGGGGATTGAACCAGGAACCCTCAGGTTGCTGGCACGGCCACTCTCCCAACCGCGCCGCCCCATGGCCCCATCAGATGATGTCACCACTCCATAGGATAGATAAGATGAGATAGACCAAAGTCCCCTCCTTACAGTCAATGTCTGGTGCTACCAATTACTCTTCCATCACTTGATGTGGCCCCTCTAATTATGTGACATCACCTTACCAACAGTACTGAGGTTGCAGGCAGAGGCAAATATCTACATCTTGGTTTATACTAAGTCAGTCCTGGGGGAAGAAACGCTCTAAAGACTTCCATTGGAATTGCTCAGCCTCGGCTTCAAACTGGAGAATGTGGGGCTGTGGTTTGAATTCAAAAACTCACCTGACCCAGAGTTGAAAAAGCCAAAGGTTTGTATCGGAATGAAGAGAGACGCATCCCAGGCAG
>NC_084582.2:107500-142500 GCF_033978685.3 Nerophis lumbriciformis | reverse complement strand
TGTGCAATGTAATATTGAAGTTCATATCCAACACAGCAGGTGGTATTACTCCTTGATCACTGATCATGACTTCCTGGGCTGACTACGGTGAATTCATTTCTGTGAAATACAAATCTCAGAAGCATATAACCTGTTTATGACCTTCTCATTATTCTTTGAACATTATGACAGCATCCACACATGAAAGAACACTTCCAAGTCACTTTGACGCCGGTTTAATCCACATAGTAATGCTGCCAGAGTCTGAGCCAATCAGGGGCTACAATACTGAACCTGATCGCTGTGGCCAATATTATTATTTGTATTCTGCTTCATGTCGGCCAAAACGAGGCAGCGTTGCTTGCACTCCACACTTCTCACAAGTGAAAATCAGTCATGTTCCACCCAGCTAAGATGGCGGTTGTAAACTATCTGCGCACAAAAGACGCTTACATCTCCCTGCAAAAAGCAGATCGAAGAAAAAAATCTAACTATGTAATGTAATAGATTACTATACTTGATCAAAAAAAGGTTTGTTGAGTGGTATCAAAGATTATTTGTCTGTTATGTTAGCACTATTGTGCTCCAGACGACATTCTCAAGCATAAAACAGATGAACGTTGTAAAAGCATGGAGGTCTACAACTTCTTTGTGTGTGTCTGGGTCAAGGACATTGGTATCAACACTCTCCCGGATAAATCATGTATCGCTTTTGCATTTCATCATTTCACTTTGCCTCTACTGCCATGTTTGTTGTTGTTGCACACGTCGTTTACAAGTAGCATGTTTTCCCCGTCTTTATCAAAATAAAACTATAGATGTCAACATTGTGTATGTGCTGAAAGATTCATTTATGATTGTTTATCAAAATAAAACTATAGATGTCAACATTGTGTATGTGCTGAAATATTAATGTATGATTGTGTATCAAAATAAAACTATAGATGTCAACATTGTGTATGTGCTGAAAGATTCATTTATGATTGTGTATCAAAATATAACTATAGATGTCAACATTATGTATGTGCTGAATGATTCATTTATGATTGTTTATCAAAATATAACTATAGATGTCAACATTATGTATGTGCTGAAAGATTCATTTATGATTGTTTATCAAAATATAACTATAGATGTCAACATTATGTATGTGCTGAAATATTAATGTATGATTGTGTATCAAAATATAACTATAGATGTCAACATTGTGTACGTACTGAAAGATTAATTTATGATTGTTTATCAAAATATAACTATAAATGTCAACATTGTGTACGTGCTGAAAGATTCATTTATGATTGTTTATCAAAATAAAACTATAGATGTCAACATTGTGTATGTGCTGAAATATTAATGTATGATTGTGTATCAAAATATAACTATAGATGTCAACATTGTGTATGCGCTGAAATATTAATGTATGATTGTTTATCAAAATATAACTATAGATGTCAACATTATGTATGTGCTGAATGATTCATTTATGATTGTGTATCAAAATAAAACTATAGATGTCAACATTGTGTATGTGCTGAAAGATTCATTTATGATTGTGTATCAAAATAAAACTATAGATGTCAACATTGTGTACGTGCTGAAATATTAATGTATGATTGTGTATCAAAATAAAACTATAGATGTCAACATTGTGTATGCGCTGAAATATTAATGTATGATTGTTTATCAAAATATAACTATAAATGTCAACATTGTGTACGTGCTGAAAGATTCATTTATGATTGTTTATCAAAATAAAACTATAGATGTCAACATTGTGTATGTGCTGAAATATTAATGTATGATTGTTTATCAAAATATAACTATAGATGTCAACATTGTGTATGCGCTGAAATATTAATGTATGATTGTTTATCAAAATATAACTATAGATGTCAACATTATGTATGTGCTGAATGATTCATTTATGATTGTGTATCAAAATAAAACTATAGATGTCAACATTGTGTATGTGCTGAAAGATTCATTTATGATTGTGTATCAAAATAAAACTATAGATGTCAACATTGTGTACGTGCTGAAATATTAATGTATGATTGTGTATCAAAATAAAACTATAGATGTCAACATTGTGTATGCGCTGAAATATTAATGTATGATTGTTTATCAAAATATAACTATAAATGTCAACATTGTGTACGTGCTGAAAGATTCATTTATGATTGTTTATCAAAATAAAACTATAGATGTCAACATTGTGTATGTGCTGAAATATTAATGTATGATTGTTTATCAAAATATAACTATAGATGTCAACATTGTGTATGCGCTGAAATATTAATGTATGATTGTTTATCAAAATATAACTATAGATGTCAACATTATGTATGTGCTGAATGATTCATTTATGATTGTGTATCAAAATAAAACTATAGATGTCAACATTGTGTATGTGCTGAAATATGAATGTATGATTGTTTATCAAAATATAACTATAGATGTCAACATTGTGTATGTGCTGAAAGATTCATTTATGATTGTGTATCAAAATAAAACTATAGATGTCAACATTGTGTATGCGCTGAAATATTAATGTATGATTGTTTATCAAAATATAACTATAGATGTCAACATTGTGTATGTGCTGAAAGATTCATTTATGATTGTGTATCAAAATAAAACTATAGATGTCAACATTGTGTATGTGCTGAAATATGAATGTATGATTGTTTATCAAAATATAACCATAGATGTCAACATTGTGTATGTGCTGAAATATTCATTTATGATTGTTTATCAACATATAACTATAGATGTCAACATTGTGTATGTGCTGAAAGATTCATTTATGATTGTTTATCAAAATATAACTATAGATGTCAACATTGTGCATGTGCTGAAAGATTTATTTATGATTGTTTATCAAAATATAACAATAGATGTCAACATTATGTATGTGCTGAATGATTCATTTATGATTGTTTATCAAAATATAACTATAGATGTCAACATTGTGTATGTGCTGAAATATTAATGTATGATTGTTTATCAAAATATAACTATAGATGTCAACATTGTGTATGTGCTGAAATATTAATGTATGATTGTTTATCAAAATATAACTATAGATGTCAACATTGTGTATGTGCTGAAAGATTCATTTATGATTGTTTATCAAAATATAACTATAGATGTCAACATTGTGTATGTGCTGAAATATTAATGTATGATTGTTTATCAAAATATAACTATAGATGTCAACATTGTGTATGTGCTGAAAGATTCATGTATGATTGTGTATCAAAATATAACTATAGATGTCAACATTGTGTATGTGCTGAAAGATTCATTTATGATTGTTTATCAAAATATAACTATAGACGTCAACATTATGTATGTGCTGAAAGATTCATTTATGATTGTTTATTAACATATAACAATACATGTCAACATTGTGTATGTGCTGAAAGATTCATTTATGATTGTGTATCAAAATAAAACTATAGATGTCAACATTGTGTATGTGCTGAAATATTAATGTATGATTGTTTATCAAAATATAACCATAGATGTCAACATTGTGTATGTGCTGAAAGATTCATTTATGATTGTTTATCAAAATATAACCATAGATGTCAACATTGTGTATGTGCTGAAATATTAATGTATGATTGTTTATCAAAATAAAACTATAGATGTCAACATTGTGTATGTGCTGAAATATTAATGTATGATTGTTTATCAAAATATAACTATAGATGTCAACATTGTGTATGTGCTGAAAGATTCATTTATGATTGTGTATCAAAATAAAACAATAGATGTCAACATTGTGTATGTGCTGAAAGATTCATTTATGATTGTTTATCAAAATATAACTATAGATGTCAACATTGTGTATGTGCTGAAAGATTCATTTATGATTGTGTATCAAAATAAAACTATAGATGTCAACATTGTGTATGTGCTGAAATATTAATGTATGATTGTTTATCAAAATATAACCATAGATGTCAACATTGTGTATGTGCTGAAAGATTCATTTATGATTGTTTATCAAAATATAACCATAGATGTCAACATTGTGTATGTGCTGAAATATTAATGTATGATTGTTTATCAAAATAAAACTATAGATGTCAACATTGTGTATGTGCTGAAATATTAATGTATGATTGTTTATCAAAATATAACTATAGATGTCAACATTGTGTATGTGCTGAAAGATTCATTTATGATTGTGTATCAAAATAAAACAATAGATGTCAACATTGTGTATGTGCTGAAAGATTCATTTATGATTGTTTATCAAAATATAACTATAGATGTCAACATTGTGTATGTGCTGAAAGATTCATTTATGATTTTTTATCAAAATATAACTATAGATGTCAACATTGTGTATGTGCTGAAATATTAGTGTATGATTGTTTATCAAAATATAACCATAGATGTCAACATTGTGTATGTGCTGAAATATTCATTTATGATTGTTTATCAACATATAACTATAGATGTCAACATTGTGTATGTGCTGAAAGATTCATTTATGATTGTTTATCAAAATATAACTATAGATGTCAACATTGTGTATGTGCTGAAATATTAATGTATGATTGTTTATCAAAATATAACTATAGATGTCAACATTGTGTATGTGCTGAAAGATTAATGTATGATTGTTTATCAAAATATAACTATAGATGTCAACATTGTGTACGTACTGAAAGATTAATTTATGATTGTTTATCAAAATATAACCATAGATGTCAACATCGTGTACGTGCTGAAAGATTCATTTATGATTGTTTATCAAAATATAACTATAGATGTCAACATTGTGTACGTGCTGAAAGATTCATTTATGATTGTTTATCAAAACATAACTATAGATGTCAACATTGTGTACGTGCTGAAAGATTCATTTATGATTGTTTATCAAAATATAACTATAGATGTCAACATTGTGTACGTACTGCAAGATTAATTTATGATTGTTTATCAAAATATAACCATAGATGTCAACATTGTGTACGTGCTGAAAGATTCATTTATGATTGTTTATCAAAATATAACTATAGATGTCAACATTGTGTACGTGCTGAAAGATTCATTTATGATTGTTTTTCAAAATATAACTATAGATGTCAACATTGTGTATGTGCTGAAATATTAATGTATGATTGTTTATCAAAATAAAACTATAGATGTCAACATTGTGTATGTGCTGAAATATTCATGTATGATTGTTTATCAAAATAAAACTATAGATGTCAACATTGTGTATGTGCTGAAATATTCATGTATGATTGTTTATCAAAATAAAACTATAGATGTCAACATCGTGTACGTACTGAAAGATTAGTTTATGATTGCTGCCTTTGGTAAAAGCTGAATTATTTTAGGTTTTACTCACATTGTCTTTCTTTTATTTAGACTCGCTGAGTTGGTGATTTTCGAAACACTTTTGGCAAACATGTTTAATAAATACAAAAAATATCAAGATAAAACTTAAATGGGAAATATAAACATTTTTCGACTCTACTCTCTTGGACTGGAGTGAAACCTTCATGCTTTTCTTGTTGTGTCATAAAATCTTGCGCTCTTCTTTTCTTTTTGATAACCTCTCGAGGAACTCTGAAGAAAAGTTGATCCTTTTTGCGACTGGAACGATTCGTACAGCCGAAAACAACGCAAGTATAGGAGCATGTGTTCTTGGAGAAGAGCTAAATGATAGCAATATTCTCCATAACAATAGTCATGGCCTCAGAGCGCGATATGACTGTATATATTTGTTTTATTAGGGCCCGCATGGCCCATTGCATAAGGACTCCCAAAGGGAGTCCTTATGCAATGGGACATAAGGACCTATTGAATTTGTAAGGTTTTATTATTCTTTTTCTTTTTTCTTTATTCTTCCGCCGCCTCTTTGAGCACTAATTTGACCCACTTAACATGCTTCAAAACTCACCATATTTGACCCACACATCAGGACCTACGAAAATTGTCTTTTATTAAAAAAACCGAACCCCATGTTAAGATTGATCTGCGCTCTTACTCTGTGTGGCTTTATTGTGTAGGTTGGCTGTTATAGCGCATGTTCCCCTCTTGGGGCGCTCTGCTGTGTTGTGTGTTATGTTAAGAGAAGAAGTATAATAAAGTCTCCTCGTGCAAGAGGACGTTGAACAGACTCGATGAAAGTGTCGTTTATGTACACGCATAAAGAACTCCACGAAGCTCAAACACCTTAACAGGTTATGGGCCCAGGAACCCCAGAGATTCCAGCCAACTCAAGCAAACAAGGCCAGGTAGCGTTGAGTCGATGCACGGACAGAGAAGCCAAGAAAGTTTGCAGGTGTGGACTTGAGCTAACAGAGGAGAACTGCTTGACCAAGGATAAAGGTATTGCAAACGTGAAGTATTACACGGAGCATAAAAGTGACTTTAGCCGATAAAGTAGCGTGTACCCTCGAAGAAGAAGTAACCGCGGTAAAGTTTGAGCTATTTAGCATAGCATAGTGCTAAAGGGCGGAGCTTAAACAAATATGGCGGCTCGTACTACTGGAGCAGTATCCCCGCAACTGTACTTTGATGGATCCGAAAGCAAGTATGACCTTTGGGAAGCAAGATTTTTGGGACACTTACATATTTTAAAGTTGAAAGACACTGTTCTAAATGAACCAGTAGGAGAAGAGCAAGCAGCAGCGGACAGAATAAAGAATCCAGACTGCTATGCAGAGCTCATCAGGTTGATCGATGATAAAAGCTTCTCTTTAATAAGACATGATGCTGCATACGATGGCAGGAAAGCACTGAAAATACTGAGGGACCATTACTCAGGAAAAAGCAAGCCACGAATAATCAACCTGTACACGTCCTTGACAAAACTACGGAAAGCAGACAGAGAGTCAACTACGGACTACATCATCAGAGCAGAAAACCTGATTACAGCACTTCGTGATGCCGGTGAGACTCTCAGTGATAGTCTGATCATAGCCATGATTCTTGGAGGCCTACCTGACTCTTACAAGCCATTAGCTGTACATGTAACGCAAAATGAAGACAATGTGACATTTACAGATTTCAAAAGAAGATGACGTATTTACGAAGAGTCAGAGAAAATTAGTACTGCTGAGCCAACAGACAATGTGATGAAAACGTTCACAAAACAGGATAGAAATATCCAGAAGAAGTACACCAGCAGCACTCAAAGTAGAAGTGAAGATGGAGATCTGACATGTTTCAAATGTGGATTAAAAGGACACAGAGCAAGAATGTGTATCCGAAAAGTGTGGTGCAACTTTTGTAAGAGCAACACACACCAAGAAACCATATGCAAAAAGAAAGATAAACGAGACAATGTCAGAAAGGTTACTGATGAACAATCCAGTGATTACCTCTTCAAAGCGGCACAAGAAGAAAGTGAGTCAGCACCCAAAATAAAGATGAAAGGCATTATGGTGGATGCAGGAGCGACATCCCACATTGTAAATGATGTAAATAACTTTACAAGCTTTGACAACACTTTTCAACCAGAGACTCATTCAGTGGAACTAGCTGATGGGACAAGATGCAGTGGAATGGCCCAAGGAAGAGGAACAGCAACGATACATCTAGTGGACAGCGATGGACGACAGCACAGGGCACAACTACGAAATGCTCTGTACATGCCCTCATATCCCCACAACATCTTTTCAGTGGCGAGAGCAGCCGACGGAGGAGCAACCATAACTTTCAAGAAAGGAGAGAGCCACATGATCACTAAAGATGGTCACAGATTTAACATAAACCAAAATGAGAAGCTATATTATCTACCAACTGTTGATGCAAATGAAGATCAGTGTAAAGTTTGTCATGACGTACAAACATGGCACGAGATTCTAGGGCACTGCAACTATGATGATGTAATCAAACTCCAAACTGTGGTCAAAGGTATGGTAATTAAGGGAAATATTGTTAAGCCAGATCAGATGTGTGAAATATGTACAAAAGGCAAGTTTACCCAAACGAGAAATAGGGAGCTAGATGCTAAAGCAAATAAACCCCTGGAGTTAATCCATACAGACCTAGCAGGGCCAATGAAAACTGAAAGCATAGAAGGACACAAATACGCACAATGTTTCACAGATGACTATTCAGGTGCTGTATTAGTATATTTTCTTAAGTCAAAAAGTGATGCAGTAGCTGCAACAGAAAAGTTCTTAGCAGATGTAGCACCCTATGGAGATGTGAAGTGTATACGTTCAGACAACGGCACTGAGTTTACAAACAGAGAGTTCCAAATGTTACTAACAAAGAACAAAATAAGACATGAGACGTCAGCGCCTTATTCGCCACACCAAAATGGCACAGCAGAGAGAGAATGGCGAACACTGTTTGACATGGCTAGATGCTTACTGATAGAAAGCAAACTACCAAACTATTTGTGGAACTATGCCATTCAAACAGCAGCTCATGTTAGAAACAGGTGTTACAATAGACGGACAAAGAAAACAGCATATGAGTTACTTACAGGAAAAGTACCAAATGTGTCACAAATGCAAAAGTTTGGGTCTACATGTTTTAGTTACAAACAAGAAAAAGGAAAACTAGACTCCAAAAGTGAGCAGGGCATTTTCATAGGATATGATAAAAACAGCCCAGCCTTCCTTGTATATTATCCAGAAATGGAAAAGGTCCAAAAGATCAGATTGGTGAGATTCGCAACCAAAACAAGTGTAGAGAGAGAGACACAAACTTTGGAGCCATACGCAGGACATGACATTGGCAACAGAGACAATGCAGTCTGTGACAGTGACCAGAAGGATGAGGACAGAGTTCAACCTGAAAACAGAACTGAGGATTTAAATGAGCAGGAAGATGTGGAACAGTCAGCGGCAAATGCTGAAACAGAAATCAGAAAGAATCCATTCAGGATAAAACAAAAGCCAGCTTATTTACAAGATTTTGAGACTGATAATTCATTGGACAGATTACAAACATGCGTTGATTTCTGTTATCGAGCAGTTTGTGACATTCCAGAAACTTATCAGGAAGCCGTGTTATCATCCAAGTCAATGCACTGGAAAAACGCCATGGATGAGGAGATGAACTCACTAGTGGAAAATGACACATTCCAGTTGACTGACTTACCACCAGGTAAGCGAGCTTTAAAAGCGAAGTGGGTTTATGCACTCAAAACAGACACAAATGGACTAGTCAAAATGTCACAAGAGAGATATGTGAAAAAGGTTTTACAAAGGTTTGATATGGAAAATTGTAAACCAAGAGAAACTCCTTGTGAACCAAAACTTGATTACGCAGAAAATGCTGAAAAGTTGAAACAACCAAGACAGTACAGAGAAGCAGTGGGAAGTTTAATTGACTTATCCACATGCACTCGACCTGACATAAGCTTTGTTGTGAGTAAACTATCTCAACACTTTAATGAACCTACTATGGAACATTGGAATACAGTGAAACATGTATTCAGATACCTAAAAGGTACATCAGAACAAGGACTTGATCTTAGCGCTGCTTTCGATACCGTCGATCATAATATTTTATTAGAGCGTATCAAAACACGTATTGGTATGTCAGACTTAGCTTTGTCGTGGTTTAACTCTTATCTTACTGACAGGATGCAATGCGTCTCCCATAATAATGTGACCTCGGACTATGTTAAGGTAACGTGCGGAGTTCCTCAGGGTTCGGTTCTTGGCCCTGCACTCTTTAGTATTTACATGCTGCCGCTAGGCGACATCATACGCAAATACGGTGTTAGCTTTCATTGTTATGCTGATGACAGCCAACTCTACATGCCCCTAAAGCTGACCAACACGCCGGATTGTAGTCAGCTGGAGGCGTGTCTTAATGAAATTAAACAATGGATGTCCGCTAACTTCTTGCAACTCAACGCCAAGAAAACGGAAATGCTGATTATCGGTCCTGCTAAACACCGACATTTATTTAATAATACCACCTTAACATTTGACAACCAAACAATTACACAAGGCGACTCAGTAAAGAATCTGGGTATTATCTTCCACCCAACTCTCTCCTTTGAGTCACACATTAAGAGTGTTACTAAAACAACTCTCTCCTTTGAATCACACATTAAGAGTGTTACTAAAACAACTCTCTCCTTTGAGTCACACATTAAGAGTGTTACTAAAACAACTCTCTCCTTTGAGTCACACATTAAGAGTGTTACTAAAACAACTCTCTCCTTTGAGTCACACATTAAGAGTGTTACTAAAACGGCCTTCTTTCATCTCCGTAATATCGCTAAAATTCGTTCTATTTTATCCACTAGCGACGCTGAGATCATTATTCATGCGTTCGTTACGTCTCGTCTCGACTACTGTAACGTATTATTTTTGGGTCTCCCTATGTCTAGCATTAAAAGATTACAGTTGGTACAAAATGCGGCTGCTAGACTTTTGACAAGAACAAGAAAGTTTGATCACATTACGCCTGTACTGGCTCACCTGCACTGGCTTCCTGTGCACTTAAGAAGTGACTTTAAGGTTTTACTACTTACGTATAAAATACTACACGGTCTAGCTCCGTCCTATCTTGCCGATTGTATTGTACCATATGTCCCGGCAAGAAATCTGCGTTCAAAGAACTCCGGCTTATTAGTGATTCCCAGAGCCCAAAAAAAGTCTGCGGGCTATAGAGCGTTTTCTATTGGGGCTCCAGTACTATGGAATGCCCTCCCGGTAACAATTAGAGATGCTACCTCAGTAGAAGCATTTAAGTCCCATCTTAAAACTCATTTGTATACTCTAGCCTTTAAATAGCCCCCCTGTTAGACCAGTTGATCTGCCGTTTCTTTTCTTTTCTCCTCTGCTCCCCTTTTCCTTGAGGGGGGGGGGGGGGCACAGGTCCGGTGGCCATGGATGAAGTGCTGGCTGTCCAGAGTCGGGACCCGGGGTGGACCGCTCGCCTGTGCATCGGCTGGGAACATCTCTACACTGCTGACCCGTCTCCGCTCGGGATGGTGTCCTGCTGGCCCCACTATGGACTGGACTCTTACTATTATGTTGGATCCACTATGGACTGGACTCTCACAATATGATGTCAGACCCACTCGACATCCATTGCTTTCGGTCTCCCCTAGAGGGGGGGGGGTTACCCACATATGCGGTCCTCTCCAAGGTTTCTCATAGTCATTCACATCGACGTCCCACTGGGGTGAGTTTTTCCTTGCCCGTATGTGGGCTTTGTACCGAGGATGTCGTTGTGGCTTGTGCAGCCCTTTGAGACACTTGTGATTTAGGGCTATATAAATAAAGATTGATTGATTGATTGATTGACTTCACTTCATGAAGAATGTAACTGAAAGACTGGGTCTGACAGTTTACTGTGATGCAAGTTGGGCATCAAATGAAACAGACAGACGTAGCACATCAGGCTATTGTGCAACTTTGTGTGAAGGCACTTCATTCATTTCATGGAAGACAAGAAAACAACCAACAGTAGCTCTTTCTACCTGTGAAGCAGAGTACATTTCGTTAGCTTCAGCTATACAGGAGTGTCTCTAAAAGGACTTGATGGCTGTCAATATGTTCAAACAAAAGTGTACGATGTTTACAAATTGGTTTAACAGAGTGAGCTAATAGCGAGTGGGGGTGTTAAGATTGATCTGCGCTCTTACTCTGTGTGGCTTTATTGTGTAGGTTGGCTGTTATAGCGCATGTTCCCCTCTTGGGGCGCTCTGCTGTGTTGTGTGTTATGTTAAGAGAAGAAGTATAATAAAGTCTCCTCGTGCAAGAGGACGTTGAACAGACTCGATGAAAGTGTCGTTTATGTACACGCATAAAGAACTCCACGAAGCTCAAACACCTTAACACCCCAAAACTCAAAATTGCGCTCTAGCGCCCCCTAGGAAAAAAAAAACTAGACTGCCTGTAACTCCCACTAGGAAGGTCGGAGAAACATGAAACAAAAACCTGTATGTAGGTCTGACTTAGACCTAGTTTTCATGATTGTATATCCTCGGGCAAAAATTAACAGGAAGTTGGCAATTCCCCCTAAAAACAGTCACTTTTGCCTCTTTGAGCTGTAATTTGACCCCCTTAACATGCTTCAAAACTCACCAAACTGAACACACACATCAGGACTACCTAAAATTGCGATCTAATGAAAAAACCTAACCCCAAACCTAAAAATTGTGCTCTACCGCAATTTTTTAAATAAAACGCAGAAAAAACTGCTCCTCGGAAGAAAAAAAATGACAAAACAGCCTGTAACTCCCACTGGGAAAGTCAGAAAGACATGAAACAAAAACCTCTATGTGGGTCTCACTTAGACCTACATTTCATAGATTGACAACCCTCAGCAAAAAACAACAAGAAGTTTGCAATTTCCCCTTCAAAACAAAATTTTTTTATAAACCGGTCACTTCTCTTCAAACATTATTCTGCATGGTTTTTATGTTTTTTTCTTTGGACTGCCACACCACTACAAGATTTAACCACAATTGACATGAACATCAGAATCAGAAATACTTTATTGATCCCCGAGGGGAGATTAAGATTTTTAGCACAATCCCATTCAAGATCAGACAAACATTAGAACAAGATCGTATTATTATTATAAGATAAATATTTATTCCTATTTTTTCAAATACTGTTGGCAACACAAATGATTCCTTTCTGTGTTGCAAAATGACCTAATACTACAAAGTGTTTTTTTTTTATACAAAGAAAAAAGTTATTTAGAGATGTTTCTTATTGTATTTTGTAGTCTTGTACAAACTACAACCACGATAATATGAATAATCTCTTGGTGTTATAAATTGAAATGTGTGATTGTTGTATTATTTAATAAAGACTATGTGTGTGGTGTCACTTAGAACTTGACAATACACTTAGATAAACACCCCACAATCTCTCTCTCTCTCTCGCCCGCCCACACACTCTGCATCCAGCCTTTCCCTCCACCCACATTTAAAAGTGTCCACCCAGCACAGACTCACATTAGGCAGGTGAACTTTGCCATGGCAGGGTCGCTGCTGCTGCTGCTGTGCATGGTGCTGGTGGTGGAGGTGGTGGAGGTGGTGGAGGTGACGCACACCAAAACGCTGAAGGAGCACTACATCGCTGCTGTGGAGATTGGCTGGGACTATGTCCACCACCATGATGATGCAACCACTGACCAAAGGTGACCAGTGTTTGTGTTTGTGTTGTCCATCACGTCACAGCTGCTTTAATGCGCATTGTTCTACTCTGCTGACAGGTGGCGCTCCAAAGACACGCCCCAGAAATTTAGAAAGGCCATTTACAGGGAATACACGGACGCCACCTACACTTTACCCACGCGCAGAAAGCCATGGGCAGGTAGGTGACTGCAAGTGATGCACAAGCTACTTGGAAAATGTAGTAAGCTAAGCTACAAATTACTCTCCATTAAATGTAACTAAAGTACAAGTTACTCTCCATTAAATGTAACTAAGCTACAAGTTACTCTCCGTTAAATGTAACTAAGATACAAGTTACTCTCCATTAAATGTAACTAAGCTACAAGTTACTCTCCGTTAAATGTAACTAAGATACAAGTTACTCTCCATTAAATGTAACTAAGCTACAAGTTACTCTCCATTAAATTTAACTAAGCTACAAGTTACTCTCCATTAAATTTAACTAAGCTACAAGTTACTCTCCATTAAATGTAACTAAGATACAAGTCACTCTCCATTAAATGTAACTAAGATACAAGTCACTCTCCATTAAATGTAACTAAGCTACAAGTTACACTCCATTAAATTTAAGTAAGCTACAAGTTACTCTCCATTAAATGCAACTAAGCTACAAGTAACTTTCCGTTAAATGTAGCTAAGATACAAGTTACTTTCCAATAAATGTAATGACTCTACAAGTTATCCATCCATCCATTTTCTACCGCTTATTCCCTTTGGGGTCGCGGGGGGCGCTGGAGTCTATCTCAGCTACAATCGGGCGGAAGGCGGGGTACACACTGGACAAGTCGCCACTTCATCGCAGGGCCAACACAGATAGACAGACAACATTCACACACTAGGGACCATTTAGTGTTGCCAATCAACTTATCCCCAGGTGCATGTCTTTGGAGGTGGGAGGGGCCTATCCCCAGGTGCATGTCTTTGGAGGTGGGAGGAAGCCGGAGTAGAACCCACGCAGTCACGGGGAGGACATGCAAACTCAACACAGAAAGATCCCGAGCCCGGGATTGAACCCAAGACTACTCAGGACCTTCGTATTTTGAGGCAGATGCACTAACCCCTCTTCCACCGTGCTGCCCGCTACAAGTTACTCTCCATTAAATGTAACTAAGCTACAAGTTACTCTCCATTAAATGTAACTAAGATACAAGTTACTCTCCATTAGATGTAACAACGCAACACGTTACTCTCCATTAAATGTAACTAAGCTACAAGTTACTCTCCATTAAATGTAGCCAAGCTACAAGTTACTCTCCATTAAATGTAACTAAGCTACAAGTTAATCTCCATTAAATGTAACTAAGCTACAAGTTACTCTCCATTAAATGTAACTAAGATACAAGTTACTCTCCATTAGATGTAACAACGCTACAC
Source organism: Nerophis lumbriciformis (assembly GCF_033978685.3). Lineage (NCBI taxonomy): Eukaryota > Metazoa > Chordata > Actinopteri > Syngnathiformes > Syngnathidae > Nerophis > Nerophis lumbriciformis. The sequence goes on along the minus strand of NC_084582.2, from coordinate 128,003 downwards.
GTTACTCTCCATTAAATGTAACTAAGCTATAAGTTCCTCTCCATTAAATGTAGCTAAGCTACAAGTTACTCTCCATTAAATGTAGCTAAGCTACAAATTACTCTCCATTAAATGTAGCTAAATTACAAGTTATTCTCCATTAAATGTAGCTAATATACAAGTTACTCTCCATTAAATGTAGCTAATATACAAATTACTCTCTATTAAATGTAGCTAATATACAAGTCACTCTCCATTAAATGTAACTAAGCTACAAGTTACTCTCCATTAAATGTAGCTAAGATACACGTTACTGTCTATTAGATGTAACGTCAATCAGTCAATCAATCAATCAATGTTTATTTATATAGCGCTAAATCACAAGTGTCTCAAAGGGCTGCACAAGCCACAACGACATCCTCGGTTCAGATCCCACATAAGGCCAAGGAAAAACTCACAACCCAGTGGGATGTCAATGAGAATGACAATGAGACAATTAGGTTTGGTTGTTATCATCAGTCGTCAACAATTGAGAACAGAGAAATGGATATTGGAACAGTGTAGGTCTGACTTGGTAGGATATGGACAGCAAGTAGTGGGCAGAGAGAGAGAGAGAGAGAGAGAGAGAGAGAGAGAGAGAGAGAGAGAGAGAGAGAGAGAGAGAGAGAGAGAGAGAGAGAGAGAGAGATCAGAAGGCATAAGAAAAAGTATCTGCATTTGATTGTTCACATTTGATAATTAACAATCCAGGGAGGGTGTTAGTTTAGGGTTGAAGCTGCCTGGAGGTGAACTTTTATTGCGGTTTTGAAGGAGGATAGAGATGCGCTTTCTTTTATACCTGATGGGATCTAACTTAATAGTGAAAGTCCAGTCCATAGTGGATCTAACATAATAGTGACAGTCCAGTCCATAGTGGATCTAACATAATAGTGAGAGTCCAGTCCATAGTGGATCTAACATAATAGTGAGAGTCCAGTCCATAGTGGCTCTAACATAATAGTGTGAGAGTCCAGTCCATAGTGGATCTAACATAATAGTGTGAGAGTCCAGTCCATAGTGGCTCTAACATAATAGTGAGAGTCCAGTCCATAGTGGATCTAACATAATAGTGTGAGAGTCCAGTCCATAGTGGATCTAACATAATAGTGAGAGTCCAGTCCATAGTGGATCTAACATAATAGTGTGAGAGTCCAGTCCATAGTGGATCTAACATAATAGTGTGAGAGTCCAGTCCATAGTGGATCTAACATAATAGTGTGAGAGTCCAGTCCATAGTGGATCTAACATAATAGTGAGAGTCCAGTCCATAGTGGATCTAACATAATAGTGAGAGTCCAGTCCATAGTGGATCTAACATAATAGTGTGAGAGTCCAGTCCATAGTGGATCTAACATAATAGTGAGAGTCCAGTCCATAGTGGATCTAACATAATAGTGAGAGTCCAGTCCATAGTGGATCTAACATAATAGTGAGAGTCCAGTCCATAGTGGCTCTAACATAATAGTGAGAGTCCAGTCCATAGTGGATCTAACATAATAGTGAGAGTCCAGTCCATAGTGGATCTAACATAATAGTGTGAGAGTCCAGTCCATAGTGGATCTAACATAATAGTGAGAGTCCAGTCCATAGTGGATCTAACATAATAGTGTGAGAGTCCAGTCCATAGTGGATCTAACATAATAGTGAGAGTCCAGTCCATAGTGGATCTAACATAATAGTGTGAGAGTCCAGTCCATAGTGGATCTAACATAATAGTGTGAGAGTCCAGTCCATAGTGGATCTAACATAATAGTGTGAGAGTCCAGTCCATAGTGGATCTAACATAATAGTGAGAGTCCAGTCCATAGTGGATCTAACATAATAGTGAGAGTCCAGTCCATAGTGGATCTAACATAATAGTGTGAGAGTCCAGTCCATAGTGGATCTAACATAATAGTGAGAGTCCAGTCCATAGTGGATCTAACATAATAGTGAGAGTCCAGTCCATAGTGGATCTAACATAATAGTGTGAGAGTCCAGTCCATAGTGGATCTAACATAATAGTGTGAGAGTCCAGTCCATAGCGGATCTAACATAATAGTGTGAGAGTCCAGTCCATAGTGGATCTAACATAATAGTGAGAGTCCAGTCCATAGTGGATCTAACATAATAGTGTGAGAGTCCAGTCCATAGTGGATCTAACATAATAGTGAGAGTCCAGTCCATAGTGGATCTAACATAATAGTGAGAGTCCAGTCCATAGTGGATCTAACATAATAGTGTGAGAGTCCAGTCCATAGTGGATCTAACATAATAGTGTGAGAGTCCAGTCCATAGTGGATCTAACATAATAGTGACAGTCCAGTCCATAGTGGATCTAACATAATAGTGAGAGTCCAGTCCATAGTGGATCTAACATAATAGTGAGAGTCCAGTCCATAGTGGCTCTAACATAATAGTGTGAGAGTCCAGTCCATAGTGGATCTAACATAATAGTGTGAGAGTCCAGTCCATAGTGGCTCTAACATAATAGTGAGAGTCCAGTCCATAGTGGCTCTAACATAATAGTGTGAGAGTCCAGTCCATAGTGGATCTAACATAATAGTGAGAGTCCAGTCCATAGTGGATCTAACATAATAGTGTGAGAGTCCAGTCCATAGTGGCTCTAACATAATAGTGAGAGTCCAGTCCATAGTGGATCTAACATAATAGTGTGAGAGTCCAGTCCATAGTGGATCTAACATAATAGTGAGAGTCCAGTCCATAGTGGATCTAACATAATAGTGTGAGAGTCCAGTCCATAGTGGATCTAACATAATAGTGTGAGAGTCCAGTCCATAGTGGATCTAACATAATAGTGTGAGAGTCCAGTCCATAGTGGATCTAACATAATAGTGAGAGTCCAGTCCATAGTGGATCTAACATAATAGTGAGAGTCCAGTCCATAGTGGATCTAACATAATAGTGTGAGAGTCCAGTCCATAGTGGATCTAACATAATAGTGAGAGTCCAGTCCATAGTGGATCTAACATAATAGTGAGAGTCCAGTCCATAGTGGATCTAACATAATAGTGAGAGTCCAGTCCATAGTGGCTCTAACATAATAGTGAGAGTCCAGTCCATAGTGGATCTAACATAATAGTGAGAGTCCAGTCCATAGTGGATCTAACATAATAGTGTGAGAGTCCAGTCCATAGTGGATCTAACATAATAGTGAGAGTCCAGTCCATAGTGGATCTAACATAATAGTGTGAGAGTCCAGTCCATAGTGGATCTAACATAATAGTGAGAGTCCAGTCCATAGTGGATCTAACATAATAGTGTGAGAGTCCAGTCCATAGTGGATCTAACATAATAGTGTGAGAGTCCAGTCCATAGTGGATCTAACATAATAGTGTGAGAGTCCAGTCCATAGTGGATCTAACATAATAGTGAGAGTCCAGTCCATAGTGGATCTAACATAATAGTGAGAGTCCAGTCCATAGTGGATCTAACATAATAGTGTGAGAGTCCAGTCCATAGTGGATCTAACATAATAGTGAGAGTCCAGTCCATAGTGGATCTAACATAATAGTGAGAGTCCAGTCCATAGTGGATCTAACATAATAGTGTGAGAGTCCAGTCCATAGTGGATCTAACATAATAGTGTGAGAGTCCAGTCCATAGCGGATCTAACATAATAGTGTGAGAGTCCAGTCCATAGTGGATCTAACATAATAGTGAGAGTCCAGTCCATAGTGGATCTAACATAATAGTGTGAGAGTCCAGTCCATAGTGGATCTAACATAATAGTGAGAGTCCAGTCCATAGTGGATCTAACATAATAGTGAGAGTCCAGTCCATAGTGGATCTAACATAATAGTGTGAGAGTCCAGTCCATAGTGGATCTAACATAATAGTGTGAGAGTCCAGTCCATAGTGGATCTAACATAATAGTGTGACAGTCCAGTCCATAGTGGATCTAACATAATAGTGAGAGTCCAGTCCATAGTGGATCTAACATAATAGTGAGAGTCCAGTCCATAGTGGATCTAACATAATAGTGAGAGTCCAGTCCATAGTGGATCTAACATAATAGTGTGAGAGTCCAGTCCATAGTGGATCTAACATAATAGTGTGAGAGTCCAGTCCATAGTGGATCTAACATAATAGTGTGAGAGTCCAGTCCATAGTGGATCTAACATAATAGTGAGAGTCCAGTCCATAGTGGATCTAACATAATAGTGAGAGTCCAGTCCATAGTGGATCTAACATAATAGTGAGAGTCCAGTCCATAGTGGGGCCAGCAGGAAACTATCCCGAGCGGAGACGGGTCAGCAGCGCAGAGATGTCCCCAACCGATGCACAGGCGAGCGGTCCACCCCGGGGCCCGACTTTGGACAGCCAGCACTTCATCCATGGCCACCGGACCTGTGCCCCCCCTTCCACAACGGAGAGGGGGGCAGAGGAGAAAAGAAACGGCAGATCAACTGGTCTACAAAGGGGGTCTATTTAGGGACGGCGTGGCGCCGTGGAAGAATGGCCGTGCGCGACCCGAGGGTCCCTGGTTCAATCCCCACCTAGTACCAACCTCATCATGTCCGTTGTGTCCTGAGCAAGACACTTCACCCTTGCTCCTGATGGGTGCTGGTTAGCGCCTTGCATGGCAGCTCCCTCCATCAGTGTGTGAATGTGTGTGTGAATGGGTAAATGTGGAAGTAGTGTCAAAGCGCTTTGAGTACCTTGAAGGTAGAAAAGCGCTATACAAGTACAACCCAAAGGCTAGAGTATACAAATGACTTTTAAGATGGGACATAAATGCTTCTACTGAGGTAGCATCTCTAACTGTTACTGCTAGAACATTCCATAGTACTGGAGCCCCAATAGAAAACACTCTATAGTCCGCAGACTTTTTTTGGGCTCTGGTAATCACTAATAAGCCGGAGTTCTTTGAAGGCAGATTTCTTGCCGGGACATATGGTACAATACAATCAGCAAGATAGGATGGAGCTAGACCGTGTAGTATTTTATACGTAAGTAGTAAAACCTTAAAGTCACATCTTAAGTAAACTTTCTTGTTCTTTCTATTTATTTTAGTTATTTATATTTTATCGTGCTCTGTTCGTGTTGTGTTGTGTTGTGTTTGCTCGTTTCTCTTGTGTTATCTTTTAACCTGCCCATTGTACAGCACTTTGGCTACCCCTGTGGTACATTTTAAATGTGCTTTATAAATAGAGTTGATTTGATTTGAGTTGATTCTTGTCAAAAGTCTAGCAGCCGCATTTTGTACCAACTGTAATCTTTTAATGTTAGACATAGGGAGACCCAAAAATAATAGGTTACAGTAGTCGAGACGAGACGTAACGAACGCATGAATAATGATCTCAGCGTTGCTAGTGGACAAAATGGAACACATTTTAGCGATATTACGGAGATGAAAAAAGGCCGTTTTAGTAACACTCTTAATGTGTGACTCAAAGGAGAGAGTTGTTTTAGTAACACTCTTAATGTGTGACTCAAAGGAGAGAGTTGTTTTAGTAACACTCTTAATGTGTGACTCAAAGGAGAGAGTTGTTTTAGTAACACTCTTAATGTGTGACTCAAAGGAGAGAGTTGTTTTAGTAACACTCTTAATGTGTGACTCAAAGGAGAGAGTTGTTTTAGTAACACTCTTAATGTGTGACTCAAAGGAGAGAGTTGTTTTAGTAACACTCTTAATGTGTGACTCAAAGGAGAGAGTTGTTTTAGTAACACTCTTAATGTGTGACTCAAAGGAGAGAGTTGTTTTAGTAACACTCTTAATGTGTGACTCAAAGGAGAGAGTTGTTTTAGTAACACTCTTAATGTGTGACTCAAAGGAGAGAGTTGTTTTAGTAACACTCTTAATGTGTGACTCAAAGGAGAGAGTTGTTTTAGTAACACTCTTAATGTGTGACTCAAAGGAGAGAGTTGTTTTAGTAACACTCTTAATGTGTGACTCAAAGGAGAGAGTTGTTTTAGTAACACTCTTAATGTGTGACTCAAAGGAGAGAGTTGTTTTAGTAACACTCTTAATGTGTGACTCAAAGGAGAGAGTTGTTTTAGTAACACTCTTAATGTGTGATTCAAAGGAGAGAGTTGTTTTAGTAACACTCTTAATGTGTGACTCAAAGGAGAGAGTTGTTTTAGTAACACTCTTAATGTGTGACTCAAAGGAGAGAGTTGTTTTAGTAACACTCTTAATGTGTGACTCAAAGGAGAGAGTTGTTTTAGTAACACTCTTAATGTGTGACTCAAAGGAGAGAGTTGTTTTAGTAACACTCTTAATGTGTGACTCAAAGGAGAGAGTTGTTTTAGTAACACTCTTAATGTGTGACTCAAAGGAGAGAGTTGTTTTAGTAACACTCTTAATGTGTGACTCAAAGGAGAGAGTTGTTTTAGTAACACTCTTAATGTGTGACTCAAAGGAGAGAGTTGTTTTAGTAACACTCTTAATGTGTGACTCAAAGGAGAGAGTTGTTTTAGTAACACTCTTAATGTGTGACTCAAAGGAGAGAGTTGTTTTAGTAACACTCTTAATGTGTGACTCAAAGGAGAGAGTTGTTTTAGTAACACTCTTAATGTGTGACTCAAAGGAGAGAGTTGTTTTAGTAACACTCTTAATGTGTGACTCAAAGGAGAGAGTTGTTTTAGTAACACTCTTAATGTGTGACTCAAAGGAGAGAGTTGTTTTAGTAACACTCTTAATGTGTGACTCAAAGGAGAGAGTTGTTTTAGTAACACTCTTAATGTGTGACTCAAAGGAGAGAGTTGTTTTAGTAACACTCTTAATGTGTGACTCAAAGGAGAGAGTTGTTTTAGTAACACTCTTAATGTGTGACTCAAAGGAGAGAGTTGTTTTAGTAACACTCTTAATGTGTGACTCAAAGGAGAGAGTTGTTTTAGTAACACTCTTAATGTGTGACTCAAAGGAGAGAGTTGTTTTAGTAACACTCTTAATGTGTGACTCAAAGGAGAGAGTTGTTTTAGTAACACTCTTAATGTGTGATTCAAAGGAGAGAGTTGTTTTAGTAACACTCTTAATGTGTGACTCAAAGGAGAGAGTTGTTTTAGTAACACTCTTAATGTGTGACTCAAAGGAGAGAGTTGTTTTAGTAACACTCTTAATGTGTGACTCAAAGGAGAGAGTTGTTTTAGTAACACTCTTAATGTGTGACTCAAAGGAGAGAGTTGTTTTAGTAACACTCTTAATGTGTGACTCAAAGGAGAGAGTTGTTCCGTGTTGCATTTTGGGAGTCTGAGCCTTCCACTGAACGTGCTCATTCTCTCTGCAAGGTCCGAGTGTAGTGGGTGGGAGGTGTTGTCCATAATGTGAGTGTAGTGGGTGGGAGGAGTTGTCCATAATGTGAGTGTAGTGGGTGGGAGGTGTCCATAATGTGAGTGTAGTGGGTGGGAGGAGTTGTCCATAATGTGAGGGTAGTGGGTGGGAGGTGTTGTCCATAATGTGAGTGTAGTGGGTGGGAGGTGTTGTCCATAATGTGAGTGTAGTGGGTGGGAGGTGTTGTCCATAATGTGAGGGTAGTGGGTGGGAGGTGTTGTCCATAATGTGAGTGTAGTGGGTGGGAGGTGTTGTCCATAATGTGAGTGTAGTGGGTGGGAGGTGTTGTCCATAATGTGAGTGTAGTGGGTGGGAGGTGTTGTCCATAATGTGAGTGTAGTGGGTGGGAGGTGTTGTCCATAATGTGAGTGTAGTGGGTGGGAGGTGTTGTCCATAATGTGAGTGTAGTGGGTGGGAGGAGTTGTCCATAATGTGAGTATAGTGGGTGGGAGGTGTTGTCCATAATGTGAGTGTAGTGGGTGGGAGGTGTTGTCCATAATGTGAGTGTAGTGGGTGGGAGGTGTTGTCCATAATGGCTAGGAGCTTTGCTAGACTTCTCCTCTCTGATACCACGGCCAGAGAGTCTAGCTCCACTCCCACCACGTTACTGGCCTTCTCTACCAACTTGTCCAGTCTGTTTGCGTCCCTCGCTCTCAGCCCACTGCCCCAGCAGGCCACGACGTACAAGAAGGCGCCCGCCACCACCGACTCGTAGAACATCTTCAACATCTTTGTGCAGACGTTGAAGGATCCTAGCCTCCTGAGGAAGTAGAGTGTCCCTTCTTGTAGAGTGCCTCAGCGTGTTTTGACCCATTCAGCTTGTTGTCCATGTGTACTCCCAGGTATTTAGAATCCTCAACCATGTCCACATCCACCCCCCTGATGGAAACAGGGGTCGCCGGAGTACTCCTCCTCCTTCCCAGGTCCACAACCAGCTCATTGGTCTTCGTCACATTAAGCTGGAGGTGGTTCTTTCCACACCATGTGACAAAGTCCTCCACCAGTGTCCTGTATTCCTCATCATCCCCATCCTCAATACACCCCACTATCGCAGAGTCATCAGCAAACTTCTGAAGGTGGCAGGACTCTGAGTAATAGTGGAAATCGATGGTGTAGATGGTGAAGAGGAAGGGGGAGAGAACTGTGCCCTGCGGGGCACCGGTGTCGGTGTCTAGCAGGGCCGATAATCAGCATTTCCGTTTTCTTGGTGTTGAGTTGCAAAACGTTAGCGGACATCCATTGTTTAATTTCATTAAGACACGCCTCCAGCTGACTACAATCCGGCGTGTTGGTCAGCTTTAGGGGCATGTAGAGTTGGCTGTCATCAGCATAACAGTGAATGCTAACACGTATGATGTCACCTAGCGGCAGCATGTAGATGCTGAAGAGTGCAGGGCCAAGAACCAAACCCTGAGGAACTCCACACATTACCTTAACATAGTCCGGGGTCACATTATTATGGGAGACACTGCATCCTGTCAGTAAGATAAGAGTTAAACCAAAACAAGGCTAAGTCTGACATACCAATACGTGTTTTGATACGCTCTAATAAAATATTATGATGGACGGTATGGAAAGCAGCGCTAAGATCAAGAAGCAGCAACATAGATGACGCATCAGAATCCATCGTTAGCAGTAGATCATTAGTCATTTTTGCGAGGGCTGTCTCCGTAGAGTGATTTGCCCTGAAAACGGATTGAAAAGGTTCACAGAGATTGTTAGACACTAAGTGTTCATTTAGCTGCTGTGCAACTATTTTTTTGGAGGATTTTCGAAATAAAGGGAAGGTGGGACACCGGCCGGTAGTTTACCATGAGGTCAGGATCGAGGTTAGGTCTTTTGAGCAGAGGATGAATAACCGCTTTCTTGAATGCTAGTGGAACAGTGCCAGAGGAAAGTGATAAGTTTATAATATTTAGCACTGATGGACCTAATAATGCAAAAAGCTCCTTGATAAGTTTCCCAGGAAGTGGGTCAAGTAAACATGTTGTTTGTTTTATCCCACTTACAGGCTGTAATAATTCCTCTAATGTTATTTCAACAAAAAGAGAAAGACTATTTTGGAGGGCAGTATCCGTCGTATATACAGTCGTATCTGTGTTAATAGAACCCAGTTGTAGCTGGGATGCGTTGTCTTTAATCTCCTTTCTAATGAGTTCAATTTTCTTATTAAAGAAATTCATAAAGTCATCTGCCGAGTGGGTGGAGCTACTGGGAGGAGTCCCTTGTTGGGTTAGTGATGCTACTGTACTAAACAAAAATTTAGGATTGTTTTTGTTGAGGCGGATGAGATTTCTACATGATAATTTATGAGCTCTAGTTCCTTCTGTAAACCATGGGGTACGCCTTTTAGGGGCCCTTTTTAGCTTTAGTGGTGCTATAATATCAATGGTTTGGCGCAGTGCGTCGTTAAAGTTGTTAGTGAGGTTATCAATAGAGCCCACATAATTTGGGAATGGTGCCATTACCGAAAGCAGTAGGCCAGCAAGAGTCATCGTTGTGACAGCAGTAATGTTGCGGCTGCTATAGCAGTTATTATTATTATTAGCTTGTTGACAATGAGTCAGAACTTTGACTTTTATAAGGTAATGATCGGACATTACTTTTGTATACGGGAGTATCATAACTTTGGAGGTGGTGACACCCCTGACAAGCACTAGATCTATCGTATTGCGTAGTGCGCTTTAAATAATTTCAACCATATCTAGGAATTGATATGATGGGAATCTTCAGATTGTTTGCTTGGTGCTGCGATACACTGAATGCATCATATTTTGCCACCTTAGTAGAATGCATGTCCACCTCTGGCACAGTCACTACAGAAAAAACATTATGTGAGTTGTGTAGTATTCTAGGAGAAATGCTGTGTGCTGGAATTTTCCAGCCTGGCACTGGTTAGTTCTAGCTTAACTGACTCCTCACCCGGACTAACAGACTCTGTAATTGCCTGTGACCGGGCTTGCTCTAGTGTAGTTAGTCAAGTGTGACTCAAACAGAAATCTATGTTCCTAGCCAGGATGATGGCGCCTTCCTGGTTAGGGTGAAGGCCATCCCTCATCAGCAAATCCGGTTTGCCCCAGAAAGAGGGCTAATTATCAATAAATGTTAGTCCCTCTTGTCTACAAAAACTAGCCAGCCACTTGTTAAGCGAGACTAATCTGCTATACCTCTCATCATTGCCTCTCCCACGCAGGGGGCCAGGGACAATTACTTGATGTCTGGACATCTTTCTAGCGAGATTACAAGTCCTAGCTATGTTCCTCTTTGTAATCTCTGACCGTCTCATCCTAGTGTCATTGGAGCCAACGTGTACAACTATGTTCGCAAAGCTAGTGGTGCGATTAGCCTGTCGTACGTGTTTACGTACGACAGGCTACAAGTTACTCTCCATTAAATGTAACTAAGCTACAAGTTACTCTCCATTAAATGTAGCTACAGGGAAAGCTATCCTCGGAGAATTGTAGCAAGCTCCACTACAAGCTACAGGACAAAAGTAGCTAGCTACATCAAAGCTACATTGAACAACATTTCTATCTATGGGCCACATGTATAATATCAATGTTCATGTAAGTCTACAAACATTACTATGAATTATCTGTCATTTCGCCCTGCAACTACCTCTAGGGGTCACTCTAATGTATTTATTTAGTTGACCTTTTCTTTGGCCCACCCCTGTAATTTTATACATGTTGTCTACCTACAGTAAACAACAGCATCTATCTTCATGTTGACAAAAACAAAGTTTGGGAACAGTTGTTTATGTGCAGTAAAACTTTTCATCAAGTCACTTAATGTCGTGCTGCTTAATTATTTTCTGTTACGCCCCCCCCAGGAAGAAGACACCCCCCCCCCCCCCCCCCCCAACACACACACACTCTCAACCGTGACTATAAATAGTATAGTTTGTCTCTAAAATTGTTACAACCATAGCTTTGCATGTCATTGTAAACAACAGCAAGTGCTACTTAAACTTCTTCATTTTCTGCTGCAGCAAATAAAGGGTGTATGCCCCCCCCCCCCCCCCCCCACGGGGGTCCTCCCCACTATTTGAGAAAGACTGCCTTCTGTCAGGCTTGTCCCTGACAGTTTGACTGTTTTAGTTTTTTCTCTGTGTTTGTCTTAGTTTCCTGTCAGCGCTTTTATTTTGTCTTCATTTCCTGAGTGTCTCCCTGAGTGCTGCTTCCCCTCAGCTGTGGCTGATTGGCACCTGGCCACACCTGGTGTCAATCAGCCAGCTACTATTTAAACCTGCCTTCTCCTCCAGTCATTGCTGGATCATTGTCACTACTACCTGTCTTAACACGTGTCGTTGTAGCTCTGTCTACTTTTGTTTCACTCTGCTCATGTCCTAGTTCCTTTGTGTCACAGTAAGTGTTTTTGTTTCTTGTCCACAGTTAGCCTCTGTGCTATTTTAGTTCATTTTGTTCTCCGCCTTGTGCGCGCCTTTTGTTACTTTTTTCTTTGTTGTTTTGCCATAGTGTTGAATTAAATCATGTTTTCTTGCACAACGCCTTCCGCCTTCCTAGCAAAAGGCGCGCACAAGGCGGAGAACAAAATGAACTAAAATAGCACAGAGCCTAACTGTGGACAAGAAACAAAAACACTTACTGTGACACAAAGGAACTAGGACATGAGCAGAGTGAAACAAAAGTAGACAGAGCTACAACGACACGTGTTAAGACAGGTAGTAGTGACAATGATCCAGCAATGACTGGAGGAGAAGGCAGGTTTAAATAGTAGCTGGCTGATTGACACCAGGTGTGGCCAGGTGCCAATCAGCCACAGCTGAGGGGAAGCAGCACTCAGGGAGACACTCAGGAAATGAAGACAAAATAAAAGCGCTGACAGGAAACTAAGACAAACACAGAGGAAAAACTAAAACAGTCAAACTGTCAGGGACAAGCCTGACACCTTCATGTGTATTCCTACATTTGTGTTCCACGTCTTAGATGAAAAGAGCACTTAGGATTGTGGTCTACAGAGTCAACAACTAAGGCATAGTTTTCTCTAAAGGCATACATGTGCCTAAACATGGCCAGGGACTCACATTATTGTGGGTTCCTGCACCTCTCTTCATCACTAAAGGAAACATGTAATGAGCAGCAGAGAATCTATCTGATATTTTCAAGTATGTTTCTTTTTGTTTGACTGGTCAGCTTGAAGCGTCCCTCTGTCTCTGACTCCCTGGTCATGTGACATGAGTTCATGTTGTTATGATTGTGTTACTAGTTTGGATGACACCCTTATCTTGCTTCTAATTGGCCAGTCCCTAATGTTTCACCCTAACCTTAGCCAATTGTGAATAATCATAGAAACACCAAGCAATCATCATGGATGTTCTCATTCATCCATCATAGGAACACCAAGCAATCATCATGGATGTTCTCATTCATCCATCATAGAAACACCAAGCAATCATCATGGATGTTCTCATTCATCCATCATAGGAACACCAAGCAATCATCATGGATGTTCTCATTCATCCATCATAGGAACACCAAGCAATCATCATGGATGTTCTCATTCATCCATCATAGGAACACCAAGCAATCATCATAGATGTTCTCCACATGTATGTGCGTTCTCATTCATCCATCATAAGAACATCAAGCAGTCATCATGGATGTTTTCCGTATGTATGGATGTTCTCATTCATCCGTCATAGGGACACCAAGCAATCATCATGGATGTTCTCATTCATCCATCATAGTAACACCAAGCCATCATCATGGATGTTCTCCCTATTTTTGGATGTTCTCATTCATCCATCATAGGAACACCAAGCAATCATCATGGATGTTCTCATTCATCCATCATAGGAACACCAAGCCATCATCATGGATGTTCTCCACATGTATGGGTGTTCTCATTCATCCAGCTTATTGGATTTTCTCCATATTCTTTTGGCCTGGATTCACAGTCCATGTTCTCTCTTAGTAGCTTTGACGTAACATTAATCATGACATCACCTGGGCTGTGTTCACGAATGACATTAATTATGACATCACCTGGGCTGTGTTCACAAATGACATTAATTATGACATCACCTGGGCTGTGTTCTCGAATGACATTAATTATGACATCACCTGGGCTGTGTTCACAAATGACATTAATTATGACATCACCTGGGCTGTGTTCACAAATGACATTAATTATGACATCACCTGGGCGGTGTTCACAAATGACATTAATTATGACATCACCTGGGCTGTGTTCACAAATGACATTAATTATGACATCACCTGGGCTGTGTTCACAAATGACATTAATTATGACATCACCTGGGTGGTGTTCACAAATGACATTAATTATGACATCACCTGGGCTGTGTTCACAAATGACATTAATTATGACATCACCTGGGCGGTGTTCACAAATGACATTAATTATGACATCACCTGGGCTGTGTTCAAAATGCTTTGGAAGACGTGCAAGCAGATATCGACCAAGTTGTAGTGTGGATCGATACTGAAATATCGATACTGCCGATACCAGATGTTTATGCTCTAATATAAATATTTAGATAGTTTTGATACTTTAGTTCAGGGGTGTCCAAACGTTTTCCATCAATTTGTATAATTATTCGCCAAATGGGGTCTTATTGAAACTTTGATATTAAAAAAAAAAATGCTAAAAACAGATATCGTCAGATTTGTATTATAGGTGACGAATGATATCTGTATTATTAATTATTAGTTAGAACATTTCAGTTTGTTGTAATTTTTTTAACTTTTCATAATTTAGTAATTTATTTTTTAATTAGCTAAATATACTTTGTTTATATTTTAAGTACATTTTATTTTTATTTTGAGTGTGTCTAATATTTTAGATCACCAACGGCTGCATACCTAAATTTCAAGTATAGCGGGGCCGTTTTGATATTTTTTTTATTAAAAAAAAAAAATGCTAAAAACAGATTTTTTATATTTAAAGACAAAACTTTGTTTTATAGGCGAATAAATATGTTATTATTATTTGCTAAAACATTTGAGCTTTTTCTCATTACATTCTATTTTTTTTTTTAAACTATCGGTTTCGGTATCGGTGATACCACCCTGATACTACCCTAAATTTGACTTCGTATCGGATCGGAAAGGAAATCAGGGATATCGCACATCACTAGTGTGGGGTATAGTGCCTGTAAAGAAAACGTTGAAATCCAATCTTACAGAAAAGAGCTGTAAGAGCCATTAGTGGAATGTGAATCCATTATTAAACAGTTATTAACCTTATTGAACTTTAATGATCTACACAGCAAAGCTGGTGTGTTGAATGAACTCCCACAGAGTTGATTTGAACGTTTTTAAGGGTTTATATAGCTCCACACTTTTCAGTTACATTAACATTTTCAAAAAAGTTAATCATTTAACACAATGTCGGAGTTCCTTCTATAACTAATTTAACTTGGGTTAATCAACACTTTGTCAGTTGTCATTATCACTTTGTCAGAGTTCCTTCTATAATTAAATCAACACTTTGTCAGTTGTCATTATCACTTTGTCAGAGTTCCTTCTATAATTAAATCAACACTTTGTGAGTTGTCATTAACACTTTGTCAGAGTTCCTTCTATAATTAAATCAACACTTTGTCAGTTGTCATTATCACTTTGTCAGAGTTCCTTCTATAATTAAATCAACACTTTGTGAGTTGTCATTATCACTTTGTCAGAGTTCCTTCTATAATTAAATCAACACTTTGTGAGTTGTCATTAACACTTTGTCAGAGTTCCTTCTGTAATTAAATCAACACTTTGTGAGTTGTCATTAACACTTTGTCAGAGTTCCTTCTATAATTAAATCAACACTTTGTGAGTTGTCATTATCACTTTGTCAGAGTTCCTTCTATAATTAAATCAACACTTTGTGAGTTGTCATTAACACTTTGTCAGAGTTCCTTCTATAATTAAATCAACACTTTGTGAGTTGTCATTAACACTTTGTCAGAGTTCCTTCTATAATTAAATCAACACTTTGTGAGTTGTCATTATCACTTTGTCAGAGTTCCTTCTATAATTAAATCAACACTTTGTGAGTTGTCATTAACACTTTGTCAGAGTTCCTTCTATAATTAAATCAACACTTTGTGAGTTGTCATTATCACTTTGTCAGAGTTCCTTCTATAATTAAATCAACACTTTGTGAGTTGTCATTAACACTTTGTCAGAGTTTCTATTATAATTAAGTCTTTTACAGTGGGTGTGTGTCGTAGAATGTGTTGACCTCCGTTAGAAATTTCAAGTCAATACGGCTGATGAAATGTTGCTGCTTATTTATTCCCATGAGTGTTTGCAGGCATTCAAGGTCCAGTGATCGTGACTCAGGCCCTTGAGCGGGTAGTCGTGCACTTCAAGAACCTGGCGTCCAAACCTTACAGTATCAGCCCTGTGGGGATCACCTACTGGAAGCAGTCTGAAGGTAATACAACTTCACCTACTGGAAGCAGTCTGAAGGTAATACAACTTCACCTAGCTGGAACTAGTCTGAAGGTAATACAACTTCACCTACTGGAAATAGTCTGAAGGTAATACAACTTCACCTACTGGAAGCAGTCTGAAGGTAATACAACTTCACCTACTGGAAATAGTCTGAAGGTAATACAACTTCACCTACTGGAAGCAGTCTGAAGGTAATACAACTTCACCTAACTGGAAGCAGTCTGAAGGTAATACAACTTCACCTACTGGAAATAGTCTGAAGGTAATACAACTTCACCTACTGGAAGCAGTCTGAAGGTAATACAACTTCACCTACTGGAAGCAGTCTGAAGGTAATACAACTTCACCTACTGGAAGCAGTCTGAAGGTAATACAACTTCACCTACTGGAAGCAGTCTGAAGGTAATACAACTTCACCTACTGGAAATAGTCTGAAGGTAATACAACTTCACCTACCTGGAAGCAGTCTGAAGGTAATACAACTTCACCTAACTGGAAGCAGTCTGAAGGTAATACAACTTCACCTACTGGAAGCAGTCTGAAGGTAATACAACTTCACCTACTGGAAATAGTCTGAAGGTAATACAACTTCACCTACCTGGAAGCAGTCTGAAGGTAATACAACTTCACCTAACTGGAAGCAGTCTGAAGGTAATACAACTTCACCTACTGGAAGCAGTCTGAAGGTAATACAACTTCACCTACTGGAAATAGTCTGAAGGTAATACAACTTCACCTACTGGAAATAGTCTGAAGGTAATACAACTTCACCTACTGGAAGCAGTCTGAAGGTAATACAACTTCACCTACTGGAAATAGTCTGAAGGTAATACAACTTCACCTACTGGAAGCAGTCTGAAGGTAATACAACTTCACCTAACTGGAAGCAGTCTGAAGGTAATACAACTTCACCTACTGGAAATAGTCTGAAGGTAATACAACTTCACCTACTGGAAGCAGTCTGAAGGTAATACAACTTCACCTACTGGAAGCAGTCTGAAGGTAATACAACTTCACCTACTGGAAGCAGTCTGAAGGTAATACAACTTCACCTACTGGAAGCAGTCTGAAGGTAATACAACTTCACCTACTGGAAATAGTCTGAAGGTAATACAACTTCACCTACCTGGAAGCAGTCTGAAGGTAATACAACTTCACCTAACTGGAAGCAGTCTGAAGGTAATACAACTTCACCTACTGGAAGCAGTCTGAAGGTAATACAACTTCACCTACTGGAAATAGTCTGAAGGTAATACAACTTCACCTACCTGGAAGCAGTCTGAAGGTAATACAACTTCACCTAACTGGAAGCAGTCTGAAGGTAATACAACTTCACCTACTGGAAGCAGTCTGAAGGTAATACAACTTCACCTACTGGAAATAGTCTGAAGGTAATACAACTTCACCTACTGGAAATAGTCTGAAGGTAATACAACTTCACCTACCTGGAAGCAGTCTGAAGGTAATACAACTTCACCTAACTGGAAGCAGTCTGAAGGTAATACAACTTCACCTACTGGAAATAGTCTGAAGGTAATACAACTTCACCTACTGGAAGCAGTCTGAAGGTAATACAACTTCACCTACTGGAAATAGTCTGAAGGTAATACAACTTCACCTACTGGAAGCAGTCTGAAGGTAATACAACTTCACCTACTGGAAGCAGTCTGAAGGTAATGCAACTTCACCTACTGGAAGCAGTCTGAAGGTAATACAACTTCACCTACTGGAAGCAGTCTGAAGGTAATACAACTTCACCTACTGGAAATAGTCTGAAGGTAATACAACTTCACCTACCTGGAAGCAGTCTGAAGGTAATACAACTTCACCTAACTGGAAGCAGTCTGAAGGTAATACAACTTCACCTACTGGAAGCAGTCTGAAGGTAATACAACTTCACCTACTGGAAATAGTCTGAAGGTAATACAACTTCACCTACTGGAAGCAGTCTGAAGGTAATACAACTTCACCTACTGGAAATAGTCTGAAGGTAATACAACTTCACCTACTGGAAGCAGTCTGAAGGTAAAACAACTTCACCTACTGGAAGCAGTCTGAAGGTAATACAACTTCACCTAGCTGGAACTAGTCTGAAGGTAATGCAACTTCACCTACTGGAAGCAGTCTGAAGGTAATACAACTTAACCTACTGGAAGCAGTCTGAAGGTAATACAACTTCACCTACTGGAAGCAGTCTGAAGGTAATACAACTTCACCTACTGGAAGCAGTCTGAAGGTAATACAACTTCACCTACTGGAAGCAGTCTGAAGGTAATACAACTTCACCTAACTCAATGAGAAATCATCTTAAGGGCTTAAAAAATGTCCATGCAGCTTTTTTTCCTTCCTGAACAAAGACTCAAGAGTTGTTGCTACTTGCTGTATCTGACAAAAGTGAGTCCAAACTTCACATTCAGCAACTATTATTATTACGCTCTATAAATGTATAGAAATAAATGACCATGTAGAGGAAGTCAACTGTAATATATGAGTACCGATTGTGACTTGTTACACGCAAGCATGGCAGTGGAAGTGTTGAGGTGTGGCCAAACAGCTCAATTGTTGCTCATCTGACATCACATGGACAAAGATAAGACCTTCTGAAGGAAAGTTCTGTGGTCAGATGACAAGACTCTGCAGCATTTCGTGGACATCTGAGGCGGTGCCCCTGGATTGGCAGACTGGAGTGGTGGTTCCTCTATTTAAATTTAGGTTGTGTTCCAATTATCGTGGGATCACATTCCTCAGCCTTCCCGGTAAGGTCTATTCAGGTGTACTGGAGAGGAGGCTACATCGGATAGTTGAACTTCAGATTCAGGAGGAGCAGTGTGGTTTTTGTCCTGGTGGTGGAACTGTGGATCAGGTCTATACTCTGGGCAGGGTCCTTGAGGGTGCATGGGAGTTTGCCCAACCAGTCTACATGTGATTTGTGGACTTGGAGAAGGCATTTGATCGTGTCCCTCAGGAAGTCCTGCAGAGAGTGCTCAGAGACTATGGGGTATCGGACTGTCTGTGGCGGTCTGCTCCCTGTATGATCAGTGTAAATAACTTAGTCCGCAATGCCGGCAGTATGTCCGACCCGTTTCCATTAAGGTTTGGACTCCGCAAGGGCTGCCCTTTGTCACCAATTCTGTGTAAGACTTTTATGGACTTTATGGCTTTTTGCGGATGATGTGGTCCTGCTGGCTTCATCTGACCAGGATCTTCATCTCTCACTGGATCGGTTCGCAGCCGAGTGTGAAGCGACTGGGATGAAAATCAGCACTGCCAAGTCTGAGTCCATGGTTCTCGCCCAAAAAAGGATGGAATGCCATCTGTAGTTTGGGGAGGAGATCCTGAGGAGTTCAAGTACCTCGGGGTCTTGTTCACGAGTGAGGGAAGAGTGGATCATGAGATCGACAGGCAGATCCGTGCGGTGTCTGCAGTGATGCGGACACTGTATCGGCCGTTGTGGTGAAGAAGGAGCTAAACCGAAAGGCAAAACTCTCAATTTACAGGTCGATCTACACTCAAACCTCACCTATGGTCATGAGCTTTGGGTTATGACCGAAAGGACAAGATCACGGGTACAAGCGGCCAAAATTAGTTTACTCTGTCGGGTGGCGGGTCTCTTTCTTAGAGATAGGGTGAGAAGCTCTGTCATTCGGGAGGAGCTCAAAGTAAAACTGCTGCTCCTCCACATCCAGAGGAGCCAGATGTGGTTTTTCGGGCATGTGGTCAGAATGCCCTCCGAACGCCTCTCTGGGGAGGTGTTTAGGGTGCGTCCGGTCGATAGGAGACCACGGGGAAGATCCAGGACACGGTGGAGAGACTATGTCTCCCAGCTGGTCTGGGAACGCCTCGGGATTCCCTGGGATGAGTTTACGGAGTAGTTGGTAGAGGGAAGTCTGTGTCCCCACTTCTGTGGTCCCCTCCAAGGTTTCTCATTGTATCCCATTGGGTTGAGTTTTTTCTTACCCTGATGTGGGATCTGAGCCCAGGATGTGATTGTGGCTTGTGCAGCTCTTTGAGACACTGGTGATTAAGGGCTATATAATTAAACTTTGATTGATTCTCTACTTAGGCTGCTGCCCCCGCGACCTAACTGTGGATAAGCTGTGGAAGATGGATGGATTATTTGTAATAATTGTTATATAATTGTATATTATACAAATAATTACACATCTACAAAGTTCTCGTCATGGCCTTTAATTTGAGGTATGACTTGGTGTGGTTTGTTGCAAACAGATTTCTGAGGTGTTTAGTGGTGACCTTGCACTAACCGCCTCAAAGGAATGAGCCAAGCCACATCAAACTACTTGTGTCCCAGATGTGGAAAAGACAATTGAGTTGAGAAAGTGTTGCAAACAAAGAAAATAGACATTGTGGTAACAACACACCATGGAGGATCTTGCATGTGCAGCTGGAGACAAAAGATGTCAGCCAGCCTCAACCTCCCAGAGCGAGTTAAAGAGCGATCCCCACTTGGCTCCCTCTGAGCACAGTGGCATGTATCATTTCCTGTAAGCTGCTGGCGTCTTCCTGCCACAGGATGTTTTCCCACAATGGACCTTATCATTATTTGAAAAGCGCTACAAATCAGCCAACAGGATTCTGTTAGACTGTTTTTATTTCTGATGTGTACTCCACAGCTGGCCAAGAGAAGGAGGACGATGCCGTGGCTCCTGGAAGATACCGCAAGTACGTGTGGGACATCGGCCCCAATGAAGGCCCCACAGACGGTGACCCGGAGTGTCTTACCTACTCATACTCGTCTCAGGTGGACCCGGTCCGA
>NC_084582.2:70000-102500 GCF_033978685.3 Nerophis lumbriciformis | reverse complement strand
ATGGTGGCGCCGTTGGTTGTAGACCCACCGGAGTGCATGGTGGCGTCTGCCGGCCCACCGGACTGCATGGTGGCGTCTGCCGGCCCACCGGACTGCATGGTGGCGTCTGCCGGCCCACCGGACTGCATGGTGGCGTCTGCCGGCCCACCGGACTGCATGGTGGCGTCTGCCGGCCCACCGGACTGCATGGTGGCGTCTGCCGGCCCACCGGAGTGCATGGTGGCGTCTGCCGGCCCACCGGAGTGCATGGTGGCGTCTGCCGGCCCACCGGAGTGCATGGTGGCGTCTGCCGGCCCACCGGAGTGCATGGTGGCGTCTGCCGGCCCACCGGAGTGCATGGTGGCGTCTGCCGGCCCACCGGAGTGCATGGTGGCGTCTGCCGGACCACCGGAGTGCATGGTGGCGTCTGCCGGCCCACCGGAGTGCATGGTGGCGTCTGCCGGCCCACCGGACTGCATGGTGTCGTCTGCCGGCCCACCGGACTGCATGGTGGCGTCTGCCGGCCCACCGGACTGCATGGTGGCGTCTGCCGGCCCACCGGACTGCATGGTGGCGTCTGCCGGCCCGCCGGACTGCATGGTGGCGTCTGCCGGCCCGCCGGACTGCATGGTGGCGTCTGCCGGCCCACCGGACTGCATGGTGGCGTCTGCCGGCCCACCGGACTGCATGGTGGCGTCTGCCGGCCCACCGGACTGCATGGTGGCGTCTGCCGGCCCACCGGAGTGCATGGTGGCGTCTGCCGGCTCACCGGAGTGCATGGTGGCGCCGTAGGTTGCAGACCCACCGGAGATGATGGCGCCGTCTCTTGCAGACCCACTGGGGCGAGAAGTAACTGTGCCTCCCCAGCTGCACTGCTACTCATAGCCCCTCCCCCAAGGGACGGATCCCAGACATCCCCAGATAGGACCACAGACGACAGGGGTGGGAGGGAGAGGGCTTGAAAAGCGGCCAAACTTTTCTTCAGATTAGCCATTAAGTCCAAAGCTTTGTTAAGCCTCTCCGCCATGGACATCTCTGCGAGATTCGAATTTGGCTGGATCATTATGTCAGTGTTTGTAGGTGACGAACCCCAAGATGCTGAGAAGGCGGAAGGCGTTGTGCAAGAAAACATGATTTAATTCAACACTATGGCAAAACAACAAAGAAAAAAGTAACAAAAGGCGCGCACAAGGCGGAGAACAAAATGAACTAAAATAGCACAGAGGCTAACTGTGGACAAGAAACAAAAACACTTACTGTGACACAAAGGAACTAGGACATGAGCAGAGTGAAACAAAAGTAGACAGAGCTACAACGACACGTGTTAAGACAGGTAGTAGTGACAATGATCCAGCAATGACTGGAGGAGAAGGCAGGTTTAAATAGTAGCTGGCTGATTGACACCAGGTGTGGCCAGGTGCCAATCAGCCACAGCTGAGGGGAAGCAGCACTCAGGGAGACACTCAGGAACTGAAGACAAAATAAAAGCGCTGACAGGAAACTAAGACAAACACAGAGAAAAAACTAAAACAGTCAAACTGTCAGGGACAAGCCTGACAACTATATTGTCAAAAGTTTTTGGCCACCCATCCAAATGATTAGAATCACTAATCACTTGGCCCGGCCACAAGTGTATAAAATCAAACACTCAGGCATGGAGACTGTTTCTACAAACATTTGTGAAAGAGAGGGCCGCTCTCAGTAATTTCCAGCATGGAACTGTAATTGGATGCCACCTGTGCAACAAATCCAGTTGTGAAATTTCCTCACTCCTAAATATTCCAAAGTCAATTTTATTATAAGACAAGTGAAGAGTTTGGGAACAACAGTAACTCAGTCAACATGGTAGGCCACATAAACTGACAGACAGGTCAGCATAGTACAAAGACTTTCTGCACAAACAGTTGCTACGCAGCTCCAAACTTTGTGTGACCTTCCAATTAGCCCACGTACAGTACGCAGAGAGCTTCATGGAATGGGTTTCCATCCAAGCCATACATCACCAAGTCCAATGCAAAGTGTGGGATGCAGTGGTGTAAAGCATGTCACCACTGGACTCTAAAGCAGTGGAGACAGCTTCTCTGGACTGATGAATCACAATTTTCCATCTGGCATTCTGATGGACCAGTCTGGGTTTGGAGGTTGCCAGGAGAACGCTACATTTTGGACTGCATTGTGCCGAGTGTGACATTTGGTGGAGGAGGAATTATGGTGTGGGGTTGTTTTTCAGGAGTTGGGCTTGGCCCCTTTGTTCCCGTGAAAGGAACTTTGAATGCTCCAGGATACCAAAACATTTTGGACAATTCCATGGGATGGCACTTAAAGTTCATATGCATATGCATACGCAGACTTTTTTTGGGCTCTGGGAATCACTAATAAGCCGGAGTTCTTTGAACGCAGATTTCTTGTCGGGACATATGGTACAATACAATCGGCAAGATAGGATGGAGCTAGACCGTGTAGTATTTTATACGTAAGTAGTAAAACCTTAAAGTCGCATCTTAAGTGCACAGGAAGCCAGTGCAGGTGAGCCAGTATAGGCGTAATGTGATCAAACTTTCTTGTTCTTGTCAAAAGTCTAGCAGTCGCATTTTGTACCAACTGTAATCTTTTAATGCTAGACATAGGGAGACCCCAAAATAATACGCTACAGAAATCGAGACAAGACGTAACGAACGCATGAATAATGATCTCAGCGTCGCTAGTGGACAAAATGGAACGAATTTTAGTGATATTACGGAGATGAAAGAAGGCCGTTTTAGTAACACTCTTAATGTGTGACTCAAAGGAGAGAGTTGTTTTAGTAACACTCTTAATGTGTGACTCAAAGGAGAGAGTTGTTTTAGTAACACTCTTAATGTGTGACTCAAAGGAGAGAGTTGTTTTAGTAACACTCTTAATGTGTGACTCAAAGGAGAGAGTTGTTTTAGTAACACTCTTAATGTGTGACTCAAAGGAGAGAGTTGGGTGGAAGATAATACCCAGATTCTTTACTGATTCGCCTTGTGTAATTGTTTGGTTGTCAAATGTTAAGGTGGTATTATTAAATAAATGTCGGTGTTTAGCAGGACCGATAATCAGCATTTTCGCTTTCTTGGCGTTGAGTTGCAAGAAGTTAGCGGACATCCATTGTTTAATTTCATTAAGACACGCCTCCAGCTGACTACAATCCGGCGTGTTGGTCAGCTTTAGGGGCATGTAGAGTTGGCTGTCATCAGCATAACAATGAAAGCTAACACCGTATTTGCGTATGATGTCGCCTAGCGGCAGCATGTAAGTACTAGAGAGTGCAGGGCCAAGAACCGAACCCTGAGGAACTCCACACATTTCCTTAACATAGTCCGAGGTCACATTGTTATGGGAGACGCACTGCATCCTGTCAGTAAGATAAGAGTTAAACCACGACAAGGCTAAGTCTGACATACCAATACGTGTTTTGATACGCTCTGATAAAATATTATGATCGACGGTATGGAAAGCAGCGCTAAGATCAAGAAGCAGCAACATAGATGACGCATCAGAATCCATCGTTAGCAAAAGATAATTAGTCATTTTTGCGAAGGCTGTCTCCGTAGAGTGATTTGCCCTGAAACCGGATTGAAGAGGTTCACAGAGATTGTTAGACACTAAGTGTTCATTTAGCTGCTGTGCAACAATCTTTTCGAGGATTTTCGAAATAAAGGGAAAGTGGGACACCGGCCAGTTGTTTACCATGAGGTCAGGATTGAGGTTCGGTCTTTTGAGCAGAGGATGAATAATCACTTTTTTGAATGCTAGGGGAACAGTGCCCGAGGAAAGTGATACGTTTATAATATTTAGCACTGATGGACCTAATAATACAAAAAGCTCCTTGAAAAGTTTCCCAGGAAGTGGGTCAAGTAAACATGTTGTTTGTTTTATCCCACTTACACGCCTTTACAATTCCTCTAATGTTATTTCATCAAAAAGAGAAAGACTATTTTGGAGGGCAGTATCCGTCGTATATACAGTCGTATCTGTGTTAATATAACCCATTTGTAGCTGGGATGCGTTGTCTTCAATCTCCTTTCTAATGAGTTCAATTGTTTTATTAAAGAAATTCATAAAGTCATCTGCCGAGTGGGTGGAGCTACTGGGAGGAGTCCCTTGTTGGGTTAGCGATGCTACTGTACTAAACAAAAATGTAGGATAATTTTTGTTGAGGCGGATGAGATTTTAGTAATATTTAGCTTGAGCTAAGGTAAGCATGCGTTTATAAGTTATTAACCATGCTTGATGGAAAACCTCAAGTTTAGTCGCGCGCCATTTGCGTTCCAGCTTTCTACATGATCATTTATGAGCTCTAGTTTCTTTTGTAAACCATGGGGTATACCTTTTAAGGGGCCCCTTTTAGCTTTAGCGGCGCAATACTATCAATGGTTTCGCGCAGGGCGTCGTTAAAGTTGTTAGTGAGGTTATCAATAGAGCCGACATAATTTGGGAATGGTGCCATTACCGAAGGCAGTAGGCCAGCAAGAGTCATCGTTGTGGCAGCATTAATGTTGCGGCTGCTATAGCAGTTATTATTATTATTATTAGCTTTTTGACAATGAGTCATAGCTTCGAATTTTATAAAGTAATGATCGGACATTACTTTAGTATACGGGAGTATCATAACTTTGGAGGTGGTGACACCCCTGACCAGCACTAGATCTATTGTATTACCGTTGCAATGTGTGTGTTCATTTATTATTTGTGTAAGACCACAGCTATCAATTATAGTCTGGAGCGCCATGCACTGAGGGTCCGATGGGGTATTCATATGGATATTAAAGTCTCCCATTATGATTATATTGTGGGCGTGCGTCACTAGATCAGCAACGAACTCTGAGAATTAACTGATAAAGTCCGAGTAGGGCCCTGGGGGGCGGTAGATAACAGCCAGGTAGAGAGGCAGCGGTGTGACAGACCTCATAGTAAGCACTTCAAACGAGTTTTATTTATATTTAGGTTAGGGGTAAGGTTAAAGTTTTCATTGTATATTAGTGCGACCCCCCCACCCCTTTTAAGGGGACGGGCAATATGTGCATTCGTATAGTTAGAAGGAGATGCCTCATTCAGCGCAAAAAAATCATCTGGTTTGAGCCAGGTTTCGCTAAGACCAATGACGTTAAGATTGTTGTCTCTAATGACCTCATTAACTAATAACGTTTTGGAAGACAATGATCTCATGTTTAAAAAGCCCATATTATAGGTAGTGGGCTGTTTTGAGAAGTTTTTGTTGAAATTATCTGTAGTAGCAATATTAATAATGTTGCGTTTATTATGTGTAGTGCAATTTAAATAATTTTGATATATATATATATATATGTGTGTATATATATGTGTGTATATATATATGTGTGTATATATATATATATATATATATATATATATATATGTATGTGTGGGGAAAAAAATCACAAGACTATTTCATCTCTACAGGCCTGTTTCATGAGGGGGGTACCCTCAATCGTCAGGAGATTACTCCTACCCTCAATCTCCTGACGATTGAGGGTACCCCCCTCATGAAACAGGCCTGTAGAGATGAAATAGTCTTGTGATTTTTTTCCCCACACATACATATATTGCGCTCTACTACGGTATCGAGCACTATTTTTTGGATAACCTTATTAAGACATATATACATATATATATATATACAGTATGTATAGTATAATAGTGCAGCATGGAGGTGCACAGGAAGCATAAGGAAAGTTAAGCATGCTTATGACCAAAGCAAAGATGATTGGCACCAGGGACAGGTGTGTTCTTATTGCCAAACAGGAGCAGGTGAGGGAGCCAGCACTCTGACTCGAAGGGAAGTGCAGAAAGAGGTAAACAGGAAGTGGAAACTGGACAGGAAATCAAACAAAGTATCAGCAACTTGCTTATTGCAGTAATGAATATGAAATCCACATTGTTGCCAGAAAAATCATTTTTGAAATCTTAGCAAACATTTATTAGTTGTTCAACTTTTACTAATTACATTTTAATTTACAGGATTCCTATATTTTCATGCAATGATTAAACAATAATACCATTTATTTTTGATTAGATAGCATTAATTAATCATCTTTATTGTTGACTCATTTTCGTTGTTCAGGTGATGAACCATCGCAAAGTGACCTTGGAAGTGACCCTTATGACCTTTTTGTTCTTCAGGTGATGAACCATCGCAAAGTGACCATGGAGGTGACCCCTATGACCTTTGTCACAGCACACTTGAAGCCTTCCTCTGCAGGTCGCTTCCTGATCAGCTGTCAGCTACACGCACACAGCCTGGGTAAGTTTAAGTTTACATGTTACCTGGGTAAGTTTACATGTCAGCTACACACACACAGCCTGGGTAAGTTTAAATTTACATGTTACCTGGGTAAGTTGACATGTCAGCTACATGCTCACAGCCTGGGTAAGTTTAAGTATACATGTTACCTGGGTAAGTTGACATGTCAGCTACACACACACAGCCTGGGTAAGTTTAAATTTACATGTTACCTGGGTAAGTTTACATGTCAGCTACACACACACAGCCTGGGTAAGTTTAAATTTACATGTTACCTGGGTAAGTTGACATGTCAGCTACATGCTCACAGCCTGGGTAAGTTTAAGTATACATGTTACCTGGGTAAGTTGACATGTCAGCTACACACACACAGCCTGGGTAAGTTTAAATTTACATGTTACCTGGGTAAGTTTACATGTCAGCTACACACACACAGCCTGGGTAAGTTTAAATTTACATGTTACCTGGGTAAGTTGACATGTCAGCTACATGCTCACAGCCTGGGTAGGTTTAAGTATACATGTTACCTGGGTAAGTTGACATGTCAGCTACACGCACACAGCCTAGGTAAGTTTAAGTTTACATGTTACCTGGGTAAGTTGACATGTCAGCTACATGCACACAGCCTGGGTAAGTTTAAATTTACATGTTACCTGGGTAAGTTGACATGTCAGCTACACGCACACAGCCTAGGTAAGTTTAAGTTTACATGTTACCTGGGTAAGTTGACATGTCAGCTACATGCACACAGCCTGGGTAAGTTTAAAATGACATGTTACCTGGGTAAGTTTACTTGTCATCTACATGCACACAGCCTGGGTAAGTTTAAGTTTACATGTCAGCTACACGCACACAACCTGGGTAAGTTTAAATTTACATGTTACCTGGGTAAGTTTACATGTCAGCTACACGCACACAGCCTAGGTAAGTTTAAGTTTACATGTCAGCTACATGCACACAGCCTGGGTAAGTTTAAGTATACATGTTACCTGGGTAAGTTTACATGTCAGCTACACGGACACAGCCTGTGTAAGTTTAAGTTTACATGTTACCTGGGTAAGTTTACATGTCAGGTGGGTAACTTTACATGTCAGGTGGGTGAGTTTACATGTCAGCTACATGCACACAGTCTGAGTAAGTTTAAGTTTACATGTTACCTGGGTAAGTTTACATGTCAGCTACACGCACACAGCCTGGTTAAGTTTAAGTTTACATGTTACCTGGGTAAGTTTACATGTCAGCTACATGCACACAGCCTGGGTAAGTTTAAGTTTACATGTCACCTGGATAAGTTTAAGTTTACATGTCAGCTACATGCACACAGTTTGGGTAAGTTTAAGTTTACATGTCACCTGGGTAAGTTTACATTTAAGCTACATGCACACAGCCTGGGTAAGTTTAAGTTCACCTGTTACCTGGGTAAGTTGACATGTCAGCTACATGCACACAGCCTGGGTAAGTTCAAGTTTACATGTTACCTGGGTAAGTTGACATGTCAGCTACATGCACACAGCCTGGGTAAGTTTAAGTTGACATGTTACCTGGGTAAGTTTGCATGTCAGCTACATGCTCACAGCCTGGGTAAGTTTAAATTTACATGTTACCTGGGTAAGTTGACATGTCAGCTACACGCACACAGCCTAGGTAAGTTTAAGTTTACATGTTACCTGGGTAAGTTGACATGTCAGCTACATGCACACAGCCTGGGTAAGTTTAAAATGACATGTTACCTGGGTAAGTTTACTTGTCAGCTACATGCACACAGCCTGGGTAAGTTTAAGTTTACATGTCAGCTACACGCACACAACCTGGGTAAGTTTAAATTTACATGTTACCTGGGTAAGTTTACATGTCAGCTACACGCACACAGCCTAGGTAAGTTTAAGTTTACATGTCAGCTACATGCACACAGCCTGGGTAAGTTTAAGTATACATGTTACCTGGGTAAGTTTACATGTCAGCTACACGGACACAGCCTGTGTAAGTTTAAGTTTACATGTTACCTGGGTAAGTTTACATGTCAGCTACACACACACAGCTTGGGTAAGTTTAAAATGACATGTTACCAGGGTAAGTTTACTTGTCAGCTACATGCACACAGCCTGGGTAAGTTTAAGTTTACATGTCAGCTACATGCACACAGCCTGGGTAAGTTTAAAATGACATGTTACTTGGGTAAGTTTACTTGTCAGCTACATGCACACAGCCTAGGTAAGTTTAAGTTTACATGTCAGCTACATGCACACAGCCTGGGTAAGTTTAAGTATACATGTTACCTGGGTAAGTTTACATGTCAGCTACATGCACACAGCCTGGGTAAGTTTAAGTTTACATGTTCCCTGGGTAAGTTTACTTGTCAGCTACATGCACACAGTTTGGGTAAGTTTAAGTTTACATGTCACCTGGGTAAGTTTACATTTAAGCTACATGCACACAGCCTGGGTAAGTTTAAGTTCACCTGTTACCTGGGTAAGTTGACATGTCAGCTACATGCACACAGCCTGGGTAAGTTCAAGTTTACATGTTACCTGGGTAAGTTTACATGTCAGCTACATGCACACAGTCTGGGTAAGTTTAAGTTTACATGTTACATGGGTAAGTTGACATGTCAGCTACATGCACACAGTCTGGGTAAGTTTAAGTTGACATGTTACCTGGGTAAGTTTGCATGTCAGCTACATGCACACAGCCTGGGTAAGTTCAAGTTTACATGTTACGTGGGTAAGTTTACATGTCAGCTACATGCACACAGTCTGGGTAAGTTTAAGTTGACATGTTACCTGGGTAAGTTGACATGTCAGCTACATGCACACAGTCTGGGTAAGTTTAAGTTGACATGTTACCTGGGTAAGTTGACATGTCAGCTCCATGCACACAGCCTGGGTAAGAGAGCAAATGAGCAGCTGATAGAATGAAAGAAAGAAGAATTGTTGTTGTTTCTTGTGAATGCACACAACATTGAAATGAGACTTTTACAATGGCAACATGACCATTTATGTCAAAAGAACAATACAATGACAACTAAAAGCAGATCACAGAGCTCTCTGTTCAAGTAGGATACATTTAGTGACAATGTATTTAATGCATGCATATTTCAAAAGGTAATAATTGGAGTAGTGGTGTTTTTACTCGTGAGCATTAACATATAAACTCCAAACGTTTGAATAAAACATTAGTCTTGTAGGTCAAACAGAAGATGCCAAAATAGACCTTTCTCCTTGTTAGCTTCTTACAACGATGTAGTATTACCTGCATCATTGATGTAGTACTATATTACCTGCATCATCGATGTAGTATTATATTACCTGCATCATTGATGTAGTACTATATTACCTGCATCATTGATGTAGTACTATATTACCTGCATCATTGATGTAGTACTATAATATCTGCATCATTGATGTAGTACTATATTACCTGCATCATCAATGTGGTACTATATTACCTGCATCATGGATGTAGTACTATATTACCTGCATCATTGATGTAGTACTATAATATCTGCTTCATTGATGTAGCACTATATTACCTGCTTCATCGATGTAGTACTATATTACCTGCATCATTGATGTAGTACTATATTACCTGCATCATTGATGTAGTATTATATTACCTGCATCATTGATGTAGTACTATATTACCTGCATCATTGATGTAGTATTATATTACCTGCATCATTGATGTAGTACTATATTACCTGCATCATTGATGTAGTATTATATTACCTGCATCATCGATGTAGTACTATATTACCTGCATCATTGATGTAGTACTATAATATCTGCATCATTGATGTAGTATTATATTACTTGCGTCATTGATGTAGTACTATATTACCTGCATCATTGATGTAGTACTATAATATCTGCATCATTGATGTAGTACTATATTACCTGCATCATTGATGTAGTACTATAATATCTGCATCATTGATGTAGTACTATATTACCTGCATCATTGATGTAGTACTATATTACCTGCATCATGGATGTAGTACTATATTACCTGCATCATTGATGTAGTACTATAATATCTGCTTCATTGATGTAGTACTATATTACCTGCATCATTGATGTAGTACTATATTTCCTGCATCATTGATGTAGCACTATATTACCTGCTTCATCGATGTAGTACTATATTACCTGCATCATTGATGTAGTACTATATTACCTGCATCATTGATGTAGTATTATATTACCTGCATCATTGATGTAGTACTATATTACCTGCATCATTGATGTAGTACTATATTACCTGCATCATTGATGTAGCACTATATTACCTGCATCATTGATGTAGTACTATATTACCTGCATCATTGATGTAGTACTATATTGCCTGCATCATTGATGTAGTACTATATTGCCTGCATCATTGATGTAGTACTATAATATCTGCATCATTGATGTAGTATTATATTACTTGCGTCATTGATGTAGTACTATATTACCTGCATCATTGATGTAGTACTATAATATCTGCATCATTGATGTAGTACTATATTACCTGCATCATTGATGTAGTACTATATTACCTGCATCATGGATGTAGTACTATATTACCTGCATCATTGATGTAGTACTATATTACCTGCATCATTGATGTAGTACTATATTACCTGCATCATTGATGTAGTACTATATTACCTGCATCATTGATGTAGTACTATATTACCTGCATCATTGATGTAGTACTATATTACCTGCATCATTGATGTAGTATTATATTACCTGCATCATTGATGTAGTACTATAATATCTGCATCATTGATGTAGTACTATATTACTATATTACCTTGGGGGCGGCATGGCGTAGTGGGTAGAGCAACCATGCCAGAAACCTGAGGGTTGCAGGTTCGCTCCCCGCCTCTTACCATCCAAAAATGGCTGCCGTTGTGTCCTTGGGCGGGACACTTCACCCTTTGCCCCCGGTGCCACTCACACCGGTGAATTGAATGATGAATGATGAATGACAGGTGGTGGTCGGAGGGGCCGTTGGCGCAAATTGCAGCCACGCTTCCGTCACTACCCCAGGGCAGCTGTGGCTATGAAAGTAGCTTACCACCACCAGGTGTGAATGATTGATGGGTTCTACATGTAAAGCGACTTTGGGTACTTAGAAAAGCGCTATATAAATCCCAGGTATTATTATTATTATTATTATTATTACCTGTAGTACTATTGTCAAATGCCAACTTGGTTTGAAGATGCAAACATTATACCAGGATGTTTTTTTCACTTCAGCAAAACTTAACAGCTTCTCTTGTCTTCTTTGGGCCCTTTGTTCTCTTTTTCCTTCGTCTTTGAGCCCTCCATTGTTTCCACCACACACACACACACACACACACACACACACACACACACACACACACACACACACACACACACACACACGCACACACACACACACCATACTTGCCAGACTTGAGACCTCTGAATTCGGGAGATGGGGGTCGGGGGTGCAGGGGGGGTTTGAGATGGGCGGGATCGGTGTGGGCGGGGTCGGGGTGGGCTACCGGGGGCGGGGCCTTTGGGCGGGGTTAAGGTGGAAGGAGTATATTTATAACGCTAGAATTCACTGAAATTCAAGTATTTCTTATATATATATATATATATATATATATATATATATATATATATATATATATATATATATATGTATATGTATATATATATATATATATATATAATATAATCTCTGTATATGTCTGTGTCTGTGTGTATATATATATGTATGTATAATTATTAGTTACTTTACATGCAGTTGTTTTAGCCCAATGCAGCCCCCAAATGAAAAATGTTGGTCACCTCTGGACTGAAGTCATCAAACATCTGTGAATGAACAAAATAGTATTTTTGTAATCCAATGAATTGAGTGAATGGATGGATGTTTGCAGCTCGAGTGTCACACCTTTCTATGAAGTGTAAATGATTCCCACTAATGTCCCGTCAAGATGGCATGAAAGCTACATTCAAGGTGGAAAAGTGCCCTGAGCCCACCCGCCCGCCGGGGCCCGATGTCCGCCAAGCAAAATATGACAAGGATTACGAGTTCAACGACTACAAGTTCGAAACCTTGGCCATTAAGTCCAAGGGGGCTGAAGCACAAGTGAGATCCAGCCCTGGGCAGCTATTTCAACCCAAGCACTATTACATCGCAGCCGAGGAGATCTTGTGGGACTACGCTCCTCACCTGGACGCCACAGACAGGTAGCACACAAGGGCGGCGACATTTGTCATCATGTCTGTTGAAACACTCCCTGTTAGTCAGTTGCAGTTGGCGGCAGGTCCACATCACCTGGACTACAAGTACAAAAAGGTGGCCTACGTGGAATACACGGACGCATCTTTCAGGCAGAGGATGAACACCAATAGGAAGCTGATGGGTCCGCTGCTGAAAGGCAAAGTCAGCGATCACCTGCAGGTAAGTCAGCGATCACCTGCAGGTAAGTCAGCAATCACCTGTAGGTAAGTCAAAACCACTACCTTTGTATGTACTCATAAAGAGCTCATGTGCTCATTGGTCCTCCAGATCACATTCAAAAACCTGGCCAGTCACCCTTTTAATATTCACCCCAATGGCCTCACCAAAATCCGTCCACTGCAGGGAGCCACAGATGGTAAGCCACAAGCTCCTTTTGATCCCAACCAGGCCATCTTAGTTGTTTTGACCTGGTCTCCATCTTCAATCTTTGCAGTGAAGGACTTGCGCTCAATGGAGGTTCCCCCAAACGGGACCTTTGTCTACGTCTGGGAGCTGACCCCAGATGACGGGCCCTTAGAGGAGGACCATCAGTGTCTGGCTCAGCTGTATCAGAGCACTGTGTCCCCAGAAAGAGACCTGGCCTCAGGGCTGGTGGGCATCTTGCTCATCTGCAAGTTCGATGCCATGGACATACAAAGCCGTCTGGTGAGAGGATCTCCACATGTGCTGCAGATAAAAACATGGCTGACATATCTCTTACAGTTTGCTGCTGATAAGGAGTGGAGTCTGATGTTTGCCATCTTTAATGAGAATAGAAGTTGGTACGTGGATGAGAACCTTTCCAATTCCTCCAGGAGCACAGATCCTGACTTCTACGACTCCAACGTGGTCTACAGTGAGTCTGCTTTCCTGTCCACTTCAGCTCCGCAGCCAAACTAAAGAAAATGTTCATTTCAGGTATCAATGGTGTGGTGTTCAGCGGGAACCAGTTTGTGGCGTGTCAGACTGATGTCACCTACTGGCACGTGGCCAGCGTGGGCACCCACAGCCACTTCCTGTCGGTCTACTTCACAGGAAACCTCTTCCAGTATCACAGCGTTTATCAGTCCGTCCTCACCCTCTTTCCCATGACTGCCACTACCGTCAACTTGGAATTGGACCTGCCAGGTAATCAATCCACTAAACCATCAGCCTTGACGTTACGTACACTCCTGAAATATCCATACCACATCTTTATGCTCTAATATCTGTTCTTAAATCCAAATATCCATACTTTAGTTCAAGGGTGTCCAAAACTGTGTCCACCAGGGGCCGCATACCGAAAAGATAGATTTGTTTTATCTAGTAAAATGCTAAAAACAGATATTGCGTCAGCTTTGTGTTATAAGTGAATAAGTATGTTAATTGTAATGATTAGTTAGAACATTTCAGCTTGTTCTCATTGCATACCATTTTCCCCCCATTTTTTCTTACATGTTTACTGTTGTTTTCCCATGTATGAACAGAATAATAATAATAATAATATGACTGCGAAACTGAATAACCTAGTGTGTCAAAAATGATGCCTGTACAAAATGATTCGTGTTCAGTTACACATTTAGCAGTGTTTTTTATTGTTTTCCAAATTGGTGACTTTGTAAGTTAGTATTATTTGATGTTTTAAATAACTAATTAAACTTTGTTTATATTAAGTATATATATATATTTTTTTTTTGAGAGCTTCCAATATTTTAGATCAGGGTTGTCTAAACTTTTTTATTTAAAAACGCTAAAAACAGAATTATTGTTTTGTGATGTAGTGATTGGAGCACATACTTGTTGGTCACAAAAAATATTCATGAAGTTTGCTTCTTTTATGAATTTATTATGGCTCTACTGAAAATGTGAGCAAATGTATTTTGGTACTTTTCTAAATAAAGGGGACCAGAAAAAAAATCATTATTGGCTTTATTGGAACAAAACAATCTTAGGGTACATGAAACATATGTTTATTATTGTAATTTAGTCCTTAAATAAAATAGTGAACATACTAGACAACTTGTCTTTTAGTAGTTAGTAAACAAACAAAGACTCCTAATTAGACATATGCAGTAACATATTGTGTCATTTATACACCTATTATTTGATCAAAATGATTAAAGACAAGTGTTAGAAAATGAATTATAAATCTACTAACAGTAATAAAGTATTTCTGATTCTGATTTACTGTTAATATCTGCTTATTTCTCAGTTTTAACATTGTCTATCTACACTTCTGTTCAAATGTAATAATCACTTATTCTTCTCTTCTTTGATACTTGACATTAGTTTTGGATGATACCACACATTTGGCTGTCAATCCGATACCAAGTAGTTACAGGATCAGAGATTGGTCATATTCAAAGTCCTCATGTGTCCAGGGATGCATTTCCTGACTTTATAAACATAATATACATTTAAAAAAAACAAAAGAAGATTTTGTGATGCTAAAAAATATCGATGTAATCATAGTAGTATCGACTAGATACGCTCCTGTACTTGGTGTCATTACAGTGGATGTTAGGTGTAGATCCACCAATGGCGTTTGTTTATATTAAGTACCACTGATAGTCACACACATACACGAGGTGTGGGGAAATTACTCTTTGCGTTTGACCCATCCCTTTGTTCCACCCCCTGGGAGGTGAGGGGAGAAGTGAGCAGCTAGTGTAACGTCCCGGAAGAGTTGGGGCTCCAGGGAATTCTGGGAATTTTTTCTGTAGTGTTTATGTTGTGTTGTGGTGCAAACATTCTCCCAAAATGTGTTTGTCCTTGATGTTTAGTGTGGTTTCACTATATGGCACATGTTTATGACAGTGTTTAGTGTGGTTTCACTATATGGCACATGTTTATGACAGTGTTGTTTAGTGTAGTTTCACTATATGGCACATGTTTATGACAGTCTTGTTTAGTGTGGTTTCACTATATGGCACATGTTTATGACAGTGTTGTTTAGTGTGGTTTCACTATATGGCACATGTTTATGACAGTGTTGTTTAGTGTGGTTCCACTATATGGCACATGTTTATGACAGTGTTGTTTAGTGTGGTTTCACTATATGGCACATGTTTATGACAGTGTTGTTTAGTGTGGTTTCACTATATGGCACATGTTTATGACAGTGTTGTTTAGTGTGGTTTCACTATATGGCACATGTTTATGACAGTATTGTTTAGTGTGGTTTCACTATATGGCACATATTTATGACAGTGTTGTTTAGTGTGGTTTCACTATATGGCACATGTTTATGACAGTGTTGTTTAGTGTGGTTTCACTATATGGCACATGTTTATGACAGTATTGTTTAGTGTGGTTTCACTATATGGCACATGTTTATGACAGTCTTGTTTACTGTGGTTTCACTATATGGCACATGTTTATGACAGTGTTGTTTAGTGTGGTTTCACTATATGGCACATGTTTATGACAGTCTTGTTTAGTGTGGTTTCACTATATGGCACATGTTTATGACAGTATTGTTTAGTGTGGTTTCACTATATGGCACATGTTTATGACAGTGTTGTTTAGTGTGGTTTCACTATATGGCACATGTTTATGACAGTATTGTTTAGTGTGGTTTCACTATATGGCACATGTTTATGACAGTGTTTACTGTGGTTTCACTATATGGCACATGTTTATGACAGTGTTGTTTAGTGTGGTTTCACTATATGGCACATGTTTATGACAGTATTGTTTAGTGTGGTTTCACTATATGGCACATGTTTATGACAGTGTTGTTTAGTGTGGTTTCACTATATGGCACATGTTTATGACAGTATTGTTTAGTGTGGTTTCACTATATGGCACATGTTTATGACAGTGTTTACTGTGGTTTCACTATATGGCACATGTTTATGACAGTATTGTTTACTGTGGTTTCACTATATGGCACATGTTTATGACAGTGTTGTTTAGTGTGGTTTCACTATATGGCACATGTTTATGACAGTATTGTTTAGTGTGGTTTCACTATATGGCACATGTTTATGACAGTGTTTACTGTGGTTTCACTATATGGCACATGTTTATGACAGTGTTGTTTAGTGTGGTTTCACTATATGGCACATGTTTATGACAGTGTTTACTGTGGTTTCACTATATGGCACATGTTTATGACAGTGTTTAGTGTGGTTCCACTATATGGCACATGTTTATGACAGTGTTGTTTAGTGTGGTTTCACTATACGGCACATGTTTATGACAGTGTTGTTTAGTGTGGTTTCACTATATGGCACATGTTTATGACAGTCTTGTTTAGTGTGGTTTCACTATATGGCACATGTTTATGACAGTGTTGTTTAGTGTGGTTTCACTATATGGCACATGTTTATGACAGTGTTTACTGTGGTTTCACTATATGGCACATGTTTATGACAGTGTTGTTTAGTGTGGTTCCACTATATGGCACATGTTTATGACAGTGTTGTTTAGTGTGGTTTCACTATATGGCACATGTTTATGACAGTGTTGTTTAGTGTGGTTTCACTATATGGCACATATTTATGACAGTCTTGTTTAGTGTGGTTTCACTATATGGCACATGTTTATGACAGTATTGTTTAGTGTGGTTTCACTATATGGCACATGTTTATGACAGTGTTTAGTGTAGTTTCACTATATGGCACATGTTTATGACAGTCTTGTTTAGTGTGGTTTCACTATATGGCACATGTTTATGACAGT
This sequence comes from Nerophis lumbriciformis, assembly GCF_033978685.3. NCBI lineage: Eukaryota > Metazoa > Chordata > Actinopteri > Syngnathiformes > Syngnathidae > Nerophis > Nerophis lumbriciformis. The sequence goes on along the minus strand of NC_084582.2, from coordinate 85,327 downwards.
GTTGTTTAGTGTGGTTTCACTATATGGCACATGTTTATGACAGTGTTTAGTGTGGTTTCACTATATGGCACATGTTTATGACAGTGTTGTTTAGTGTGGTTTCACTATATGGCACATGTTTATGACAGTATTGTTTAGTGTGGTTTCACTATATGGCACATGTTTATGACAGTGTTTAGTGTGGTTTCACTATATGGCACATGTTTATGACAGTGTTGTTTAGTGTGGTTTCACTATATGGCACATGTTTATGACAGTGTTGTTTAGTGTAGTTTCACTATATGGCACATGATTATGACAGTGTTTACTGTGGTTTCACTATATGGCACATGTTTATGACAGTGTTGTTTAGTGTAGTTTCACTATATGGCACATGTTTATGACAGTGTTTACTGTGGTTTCACTATATGGCACATGTTTATGACAGTGTTGTTTAGTGTGGTTTCACTATATGGCACATATTTATGACAGTGTTGTTTAGTGTGGTTTCACTATATGGCACATGTTTATGACAGTGTTTACTGTGGTTTCACTATATGGCACATGTTTATGACAGTGTTGTTTAGTGTGGTTTCACTATATGGCACATGGTTATGACAGTGTTGTTTAGTGTGGTTTCACTATATGGCACATATTTATGACAGTGTTGTTTAGTGTGGTTTCACTATATGGCACATATTTATGACAGTGTTTAGTGTGGTTTCACTATATGGCACATGGTTATGACAGTGTTGTTTAGTGTGGTTTCACTATATGGCACATGATTATGACAGTGTTTACTGTGGTTTCACTATATGGCACATGTTTATGACAGTGTTTAGTGTGGTTTCACTATATGGCACATGTTTATGACAGTGTTGTTTAGTGTGGTTTCACTATATGGCACATGTTTATGACAGTGTTTAGTGTGGTTTCACTATATGGCACATGTTTATGACAGTGTTGTTTAGTGTGGTTCCACTATATGGCACATGTTTATGACAGTGTTGTTTAGTGTGGTTCCACTATATGGCACATGTTTATGACAGTGTTGTTTAGTGTGGTTCCACTATATGGCACATGTTTATGACAGTGTTGTTTAGTGTAGTTTCACTATATGGCACATGTTTATGACAGTATTGTTTAGTGTGGTTTCACTATATGGCACATGTTTATGACAGTGTTTACTGTGGTTTCACTATATGGCACATGGTTATGACCAGAGGTGGGACCAAGTCATTGCTTTGCAAGTCACAAGTAAGTCTCAAGTCTTTACCCTCAAGTCTCGAGTCAAGTCCCGAGTCAAGACAGGGCAAGTCCGAGTCAAGTCCAAAGTCAAGACTGGAAAGTCTCAAGTCAAGTCCCAAGTCCTGCATTTTGAGTTTCGAGTCCTTTCAAGTCATTTAACCACAGACTAATATATTTACACAGATTGTGTATGCTTTTAAAATGCTGTATTTATTTATTAAAACAAGTGCATTTGAAATTGCAGGGAAAAAGATAGTGCTGACATTGCACTTCAAAATAGCACTATTAACCAGTCATTTTAAACATGTAACTCATTCCTTTACAGAATAAACACATTTGAAAAAAACAAGTGCAACTGTACTTATTTGCACAAAAGTGTTAACATTGTATTTCCATGGCATATTGCATTGTAACTAGTTCCACAGCAGTTTCTATCCTGTTCTTACCTTATCTCATTGATCTCATCTCATACTGTATGTGTGTTTATGTGTGCGTACACATGAAAAACATAACAAATATATGAACATAACAATGAACAGAGTTGTACTTTTTAGATGTCAGGACCCTATGCAATATGTACACATATTCTTAATATAGTATACATTTTAACTGACCTTTATTTGACTATGTTTGTCTTTTTGTAGGTGGCTAAAATACGCGGTGCTGCTGACTGCCGTCTAACGTTACGTTACTGTGTGTGATACATTGACTAACGTAATGTTACTGTGTGTGATACATTGACTAACGTAATGTTACTGTGTGTGATACATTGACTAACGTAATGTTACTGTGTGTGATACATTGACTAACGTAATGTTACTGTGTGTGATACATTGACTAACGTTACGTTACTGTGTGTGATACATTGACTAACGTTACGTTACTGTGTGTGATACATTGACTAACGTAATGTTACTGTGTGTGATACATTGACTAACGTTACGTTACTGTGTGTGATACATTGACTAACGTAACGTTATGTGTAGGTACCTCATGAAACCCTGTTAAAAAAAAAAACACTTGACAAAAAGTATGAATAAGGTAGCAAACTGCAGTGGACGCAACAGATTGCCGTGTTTGCAATGACGTTATAACCATAGACATCTTATAAGTAGACGCAGCATTGGTTGCTGTGACGTGAGCAATTTGGCCGCCATCTTGAAGCAGAGGTGTGGACTCGAGTCACATGACTTGGACTCGAGTCAGACTCGAGTCATGAATTTGATGACTTTAGACTCGACTTGACAAAATGTAAAGAGACTTGCAACTGGACTTAGACTTTAACATCAATGACTTGTGACTTCACTTGGACTTGAGCCTTTTGACTTGACATGACTTGACATGACTTGCTACTTTCCCCAAAATCCAACGCTTAAAAAGTTATTTGGGAGCGCCCCGTATTTTTCATTTTCTTCGTCTGTGTCTCTCAGCGTGTTGTTCCTGTCAGCTGGTGTGCTGTCAGTACAACAGCCAATCAAATTAGAACTACGTTGTTTTCATCACACAGCATTCATCCAATCAAATTGCAGTACAACCACCGAACAAGTTGTCAAACAACGCAACAATTATGCCAAAGTTGGTTTCGTTCGGGTATAAAAACTACGACTTGGTCAACAAAAAACGAATTGCCGTATGCAAATCACGCAGTTCGAATATTACAGACGGAGACGCAACAACGTTCAACATTTGAAGTTGCACAAAGAAGGGTAAGTTTTGAATGTAAGATAACGTTTATTGGCTAAGTTACGTGACTTGTATTTGCTGTGTAGTTAAATCAGTGAGGCTGCAAACTCACTGCTAACGTTATAACCATAGACATCTTATAAGTAGACGCAGCATGGAGCGCTACTGCCTACTGGCGCAGACGAGGCGCGGGGCCGCCATCTTGGAGTGGTGATCCGCTCCACTCAGTGCAATTCATTTGGCAGGAACAATGAACTGTCAGCGCATTTAATTCATTTTACCTCACTGATTTTCACCCCCCTTTTTTGTCATACGTGTAGCTATGATAACAGACACATGTTTTGGCGTGTTTTAGTATTCATAGTTTGCTTAACAGTAATATAATATTCTTATATGCTATAAGTGACCAGACGTCCGAGATCAAAACTGGGATTATAATCCTAGAGAAGGGGAAAAAACGGTAAACTATTTTTAAGTTGAAGAAACAATATGATTAGGTTATATATACATGCGTATATCCTACATAAACAATGTATGAATACATTAGATATCTATATATTTTAGGGACCTATAGACTGTATCTCTGTTGCTGCAGCAGCAGAGAGTTTATTCTGTCTTGACACTTTGTATTGATATTTTATATTACATTCTTCCCTTAAATGATAATATTTGCAGTGATTGTTTTATATGTATTATTTTATGTAAGTCGCTTTGGATAAAAGCGTCTGCCAAATACTTAAACATAAACATATATAAACACCTGAAAGTCTTCATATCAGCTAAAACCACCAATCTGTTTCACTGGATTCAGAATAAAACCAAATTCTGTTTTACCCAACAATGTTAGTATTTGAATATTGTTACTTGAAGACTTATTCCTGGTTACAATTATACTGTTAAGAAAGTATTGTCTTATACTTTGCCTAAAATGAGAATGCATCATAATCAGTGGCGGCTGGTGAATTTTGTTTTAGGTGGGGCTGAAAGTTTGTAAACCAAACCCCTGTAGGGGCGTCATCCTCCCCCAGAAGATTTCTTTGTGATTTTCACATACAAATATTGAAGATCTTTGATCCTTCTCAACTCTGTGGTAATATTATTTTCATAAAATACAACCAATAGTACGTTAATGTTAAATCTTACTTGTGAAAAGTAATCCCCCGATTCCTATTTTCAACAGTCCGCTCATTTAAGCAGGAAAACGCTGAACACCAGCCCGGCATCTTTGTTTTCTACCTGTCAACTGTCAGTTTAGGCTGCTCGCCGGCTCCTCATCACCACTTCAAGATGGCGGCCAAATTGCTCACGTCACAGCAACCTGCGTCTACTTATAAGATGTCTATGGTTATAACGTCATTGCAAACACGGCAATCTGTTGCGTCCACTGCAGTTTGCTACCTTATTCATACTTTTTGTCAAGTGATTTTTTTTTAAGCAGGGTTGCATGAGGTACCTACACATAACGTTACGTTAGACAATGTATCACACACAGTAACGTAACGTTAGTCAATGTATCACACACAGTAATGTAACGTTAGTCAATGTATCACACACAGTAACATTACGTTAGTCAATGTATCACACACAGTAACGTAAAGTTAGACGGTGGTCAGCAGCACCGCGTATTTTAGCCACCAACAAAAAGACAAACATAGTCAAATAAAGGTCAGTTAAAATGTATACTATATTAAGAATATGTGTACATATTGCATAGGGTCCTGACATCTAAAAAGTACAACTCTGTTCATTGTTATGTTCATATATTTGTTATATTTTTCATGTGTACGCACACATAAACACACATACAGTATGAGATGAGATCAATGAGATAAGGTAAGAACAGGATAGAAACTGCTGTGGAACTAGTTACAATGCAATATGCCATTGAAATACAATGTTAACACTTTTGTGCAAATAAGTACAGTTGCACTTGTTTTTTTCAAATGTGGTTATTCTGTAAAGGAATGAGTTACATGTTTAAAATGACTGGTTAATAGTGCTATTTTGAAGTGCAATGTCAGCACTATCTTTTTCCCTGCAATTTCAAATGCACTTGTTTTAATAAATAAATACAGCATTTTAAAAGCATACACAATCTGTGTAAATGTATTAGTCTGTGGTTAAACGACTTGAAAGGACTCGAAACTCAAAATGCAGGACTTGGGACTTGACTTGAGACTTTCCAGTCTTGACTTTGGACTTGACTCGGACTTGCTCTGTCTTGACTCGGGACTTGACTCGGACTTGAGGGCAAAGACTTGAGACTTACTTGTGACTTGCAAAGCAATGACTTGGTCCCACCTCTGTCTTGAAGTGCTGATGAGGAGCCGGCGAGCAGCCTAAACTGACAGATGACAGGTAGAAAACAAAGATGGTGTTCAGCGTTTTCCTGCTCAAATGAGCGGACTGTTGAAAATAGGAATCGGGGGATTACTTTTCACAAGTAAGATTTAACATTAACGTACTATTGGTTGTATTTTATGAAAATATTATTACCACAGAGTTGAGAAGGATCAAAGATCTTCAATATTTGTATGTGAAAATCACAAATAAATCTTCTGGGGGAGGATGACGCCCCTACAGGGGTTTGCTTTACAAACTTTCAGCCCCACCTAAAACAAAATTCACCAGCCACTACTGATTATGATGCATTCTCATTTTAGGCAAAGTATAAGACAATACTTTCTTAACAGTATAATTGTAACAAGGAATAAGTCTTCAAGTAACAATATTCAAATACTAACATTGTTGGGTTAAACAGAATTTGGTTTTATTCTGAATCCAGTGAAACAGATTGGTGGTTTTAGCTGATATGAAGACTTTCAGGTGTTTATATATGTTAAAGTATTTGGCGGACGCTTTTATCCAAAGCGACTTACATAAAATAATACATATAAAACAATCACTGTAAACATGATCATTTAAGGGAAGAATGTAATAGAAAATATCAATACAAAGTGTCAAGACAGAATAAACTCTCTGCTGCTGCAGCAACAGAGATACAGTCTATAGATATATAGATATCTAATGTATTCATACATTGTTTATGTAGGATATACGCATGTATATATAACCTAATCATATTGTTTCTTCAACTTAAAAATAGTTTACCGTTTTTTTTCCCCTTCTCTGGGATTATATTCCCAGTTTTGATCTCGGACGTCTGGTCACTTATAGCGTATAAGAATATTATATTACTGTTAAGCAAACTATGAATAATAAAACACGCCAAAACATGTGTCTGTTACACACGTATGACAAAAAAGGGGGTGAAAATCAGTGGTATTCAGTGAGGTCAAATGAATTAAATGCGCTGACAGTTCATCGCTGCTGCCAAATGAATTGCACTGAGTGGAGCGGATCACCACTCCAAGATGGCGGCCCCGCGCCTCGTCTGCGCCAGTAGGCAGTAGCGCTCCATGCTGCGTCTACTTATAAGATGTCTATGGTTATAACGTTAGCAGTGAGTTTACAGCCTCACTGATTTAACTACACAGCAAATAAAAGTCACGTTACTTAGCCAATTAACGTTATCTTACATTCAAAACTTACCCTTCTTTGTGCAACTTCAAATGTCGAACGAAGTTGGAAGTTGTTGCGTCTCCGTCTGTAATATTCGAACTGCGTGATTTGCATACGGCAATTCGTTTTTTGTTGACCAAGTCGTAGTTTTTATACCCGAACGAAACCAACTTTAACATAATTGTTTCTCACTGGCACGTTGTTGGACAACTCTTGTTCATTGGTTGTCCTGCAATTTGATTGGATGAATGCTGTGTGATGAAAACAACGTAGTTCTAATTTGATTGGCTGTTGTACTGACAGCACACCAGCTGACAGGAATAACACGCTGATAGACAGACGAAGAAAATGAAAAATACGGAGCGCTCCCAAATAACTTTTTAAGCTTTGGATTTTGGGAAAAGTGGCAAGTCATGTCAAGTCATGTCAAGTCAAAAGGCTCAAGTCCAAGTGAAGTCACAAGTCATTGATGTTAAAGTCTAAGTCCAGTTGCAAGTCTCTTTACATTTTGTCAAGTCGAGTCTAAAGTCATCAAATTCATGACTCGAGTCTGACTCGAGTCCAAGTCATGTGACTCGAGTCCACACCTCTGGTTATGACAGTGTTGTTTAGTGTGGTTTCACTATATGGCACATATTTATGACAGTGTTGTTTAGTGTAGTTTCACTATATGGCACATGTTTATGACAGTGTTTAGTGTAGTTTCACTATATGGCACATGATTATGACAGTGTTGTTTATTGTGGTTTCACTATATGGCACATGATTTCATTAAATGGAGTTCGGGGGTGTACCAGGGTTCTGAGTGTGTGAAAGTGACCATTTTGATTTTGATGGGAGCTAACTGGTCAAGACAGGAGGAGAATGTGTGATTGTAGATTCGATTAGGTTTAGATTAGATAGATTTATTGGTCCCCGTGGGGAAATTCATCTTCACTGCCGTACATTTCAACAATAGACATTACACATCACAAAACAAAAATAACAAAAAAGACATCATACATGACAAAACACATTTATGGGCTTGTCAGACAGGTCGGCCGGGCCTGCTGTTAAGGGCGGCTATAGCTGCAGGGATCAGGCTTTTCCTGAAGCGGGCCCTCCGGAATTTGATGGTTCTGTACCTGCGCCCTGATGGTAGTGGGATGATGTATTGGTGTAGTGGGTGACTGATATCCTGGACAGACGTTTACCAGGTCAGAGGGCTTGTTGGGTAACAAGGGAGCAGAGGCAGATATCATGGTGGTGAGGGAGGCTGAGAAGCCAGAGGGGGAGACAGATTTGATATTCCTGAAGGATTTTATATATATATATATATATATATATATATATATATATGTATCCATCCATCCATCCATCCATTTTCTACCGCTTATTCCCTTCGGGGTCGCGGGGGGCGCCGGAGCCTATCTCAGCTACAATCGGGCGGAAGGCGGGGTACATCCTGGACAAGTCTCCACCTCATCACAGGGCATATATATATATATATATATATATATATATATATATATATATATATATATATATATATATTAGTGATGTACGATAATGGCTTTTTGCCGATATTCCGATATTGTCCAACTCTTTAATGACCGATACCGATATCAACCGATACCGAGATATGCAGTGGTGGAATTAACACATTATTATGCCTAATTTGGACAACCAGGTATGGTGAAGATAAGGTACTTTTTAAAAAAAATAATAAAATAAGATGAATAAATTAAAAACATTTTCTTGAATGAAAAAGAAATTAAAACAATATAAAGACAGTTACATAGAAACTAGTAATTAATGAAAATTAGTCAAATTAACTATTAAATGTTAGTACTATTAGTGGAGCAGCAACACGCACAATCATGTGTGCTTACGGACTGTATCCCTTGCAGACTGTATTGATATATATTGATATATAATGTAGGAACCACAATATTAATAACAGAAAGAAACAACCCTTTTGTGTTAAGAGTGTGAATGAGTGTAAATGGGGGAGGGAGTTTTTTTGGGTTAGTGCACTAATTGTAAGTGTATCTTGTGTTTTTTATGTTGATTTAATAAAAAAAACAAAAAAACAAACAAAACAAACAAACGATACCGATAACAAAAAAAACGATAATTTCGGATATTACATTTTAACGTATTTATCGGCCGATGATATCGGCAGGCCGATATTATCGGACATCTCTAATATATATATATATATATATATATATATATATATATATATATATATATATATATATATATATATATATATATATATATATATATATATATATATATGTGTATATGTATATGTACTTATGTTCCTTTGGCATCACACCACTATTTGAGAAAGACTGGTTTAATGCAGTGTTTTCTAACCTTAGGGCAGGGACCACAAGGGCCTCGTAGATGGCTTCCCAAAAATGTATTTTTCAGCTGTGGTGCGAATGGGCCAAAACAGTATTCAGTTGTAATACATTTTTCCACCACCTGTGGCAGTAATGACAATATCAAACAAGCAGAAGAAGTCTGCAGCTAAAGTAAGGTTTTTTTTTTTAGCACAAAAATTATGACTAAAGTGGTGAAGCTGTTTGCACTTTAATTTTCTTGACAGTTTAGTTAAGAAACATTATTAATTGTGTTTATTTATTTTAGCACAACATAATTGTATCTACATGTATTTGTCATCGGTTATTCATCAGTCTCTTTTAATGCAGTTTATTTGATGAGAACCTTTGTGATCAAGTTTGTCTAGGTTGTAAGTAGCTTAGTTTTTACTATTGAATAGTTTTTGTTAATCAGCCTGATGAGAACCTTTGTGATCAACATGTCCTTTGACTAGGTCGTAATCAGAATCAGAATACCTTTTGTTGTCATTGTATGGAAACAACGAAATTGGACAGCAATCTAGCTCACTGCTTTTAAAACAAATCTACATAAAATAATCTTAAAACAACAACAATAATAAAACAATTTAAAATTTAAAAACATAATAAAATGTTAAAAATATATTGCACAGCAGATCTCTATCAGAGGTAAGCTAGTAATAAAGTGGTGAGTGTTCAGGTAAGTGCGGAGTTTAGGGCAATAACAGCTCTAGGATATAAACTGTTTTTCAGTCTATTTGTTCTTGCTTTGGTGGTCTTATAGCGCCTCCCTGAGGGCAAGAGTTCAAGCCAGTGGTGACCTGGGTGGGATGAGTCCCTGAGGATGCTGTTTGCTCTGCTGTTGCAGTGTCTCTTATACAGGTCCTCTAGAGATGTAAGAGGACATGCAGTGATCCTCTGGGCCGCATTTATGATGCCCTGTAATCTCTTTCTCTCTGCCACCGTGCAGCTAGAAAACCACACGGAGAAGCCGTAGGTCAGTATTGACTCAACGGAGCAGCGATAGAAGGACGGGAGCAGGTTGTCAGCCAGATCTATTTTCCTCAGCCTTCTCAGAAAATACAGTCTTTACTGACCTTTTTTCTGGAGTGCAGTGGTGTTGCTTTTCCAGGTCATGTTGCTTGAGATGTTCACACCCAGGAACTTGCACTCTGAGACCCTTTCCACCTCCTCTCCCATGATGTAGATGGGCTGGATGGGCTCAGTGATTTTTTTTCTGAAATCAACAATCAGCTCCTTGGTCTTTGTGTGATTGAGAATGAGGTTGTTTTTTGCATAATAGTCTGACAGTGCCTTCACCTCTTCTCTATAGGCAGTCTCGTCCCCTTCTGTGAAGAGCCCCACCACTGTAGTATCATCCGCAAATTTGATGATGGAATTGCTAGGATGGATGGGAATACAGTCATGGGTGTAAAGACTGAAAAGGAAGGGGCTCAAAACACAGCCCTGTGGGGCACCGGTGGTGACGCTGAGGGTTGAGGAAAGATGGTGTCCGACTTTCACTTTCTGAGGGCGGTTCGTTAGAAAGTCCTCAATCCAGTAACAGATCTGTTGAGACAGTCCTAACTCCAGCAGCTTGGGAATCAGTCTGCTCTACAGAATGGTGTTAAAGGCACTACTGAAGTCAATGAAGAGCAGCCTGACATAGCTCCTTGGCTTTTCCAGATGTGTAAGTGTGGAATGGAGTACTGTTGCTATGGCATCCTCTGTAGATCGGTTTGCTCTATATGCAAACTGGTGAGGGTCGAGTGTAGGTGGTATGAAAGCGGTGATATGGCTTCGGACCAGTTTCTCAAAGCACTTCATGATGGTTGGTGTAAGAGCTACTGGCCGGTAGTCATTTGGGCTGCTGGCGTTTCCCTTCTTTGGCAGGGGGATTATTGTGGAGGACTTTAGGCAAGGTGGAATCACGCCCTGTGATAGGGACTGGTTGAATATCTTAGTAAAGACAATCGCCAGTTGGTCTGCACAGTCCTTCAGAACCCCTTCCTGTTACGCCATCTGGTCCCGCCGCTTTCCTTGGGTTTACAGCTCGCAGTGTACGCTTGACCTCATGCACCTGCACCATGAGGATGTCGCTGCCAAGCACTGGTGGCTGTGGTGAGACCTTCGGTGTCTCCACCTCAAAACGAGCGAAGAAGTGGTTTAACACCTCCGCTGATGAAGCGTCCCCGCTGGCTGCAGCGCGGTTGCTGGTTTTGTAGTTGGTGATGTGTTGGACCCCTTGCCACATCTGCCTTGTGTTATTACTGCTGAAGTGACCCTCAATCTTCTGCTTGTATGTCGCTTTAGCCCTCTTAATGCCTCCTAATAGTTAGTAGCTTAGCTCTAACTATTGAATCGTTTTTGTTAATCAGCCTGATGAGAACCTTTGTGATCAACATGTCCTTTGACTAGGTTGTAAGTAGCTTAGCTCTAACTATTGAATAGTTTTTGTTAATCAGCCTGATGAGAACCTTTGTGATGAACATGTCCTTTGACTAAGTTGTAAGTAGCTTAGCTCTAACTATTGAATAGCATTCAAACCAAGAGTAAGGTGAGTTGATATTTGTAGTGGAAAAGTTGGGGTCAAAAAGGTAAAGGCCCCCTGGTTTAATGATCACCCACACTTTCTGCAGCAATCAAGCATGCCTGGAAGTGTGCTATCTTTTTTGGAATACCAAATGTTTGTAAGCCCGACCTCTTGCATTTAAGGTCGGTGAAGACTTCTGTGGTTATTGTCCAGAGAAAGTCTGCTTCCACTTGCTGTAAGGTGTCTTCATCAGTGAAGTTAAGGAGTTTATGTACCCCAAAACTCACTGCTGGTTGGGCTTAGAAAAAACTATGACTTCCTGTCTCCTCTCAGGCGAGTGGGAGATCAGTGCCTTCGACAGCCGCCTCAAAGACCGAGGGATGAGCATTCGTTACAGCATTTGTTCTTGCGACAACAGAGACCCCAAGAAACTGGATGACATCTCTGACTGCGGGGACCAGACCTACCTTTTGCCCAAGGGCAGGAGACTTGAAAAGCAGCCGGAGCAGGTCAAGGTGTGCAAGAACTACACTGCCAGTCAAAATGGCACAGACGGCCTTCCTGAGGGCACCGTGGAAGGAGACCAAATCTGTCAGATGATAAACGTGTCTTCAGAGGACCAGAATGAAGCCGGTGAGGAAGAAGGAATCCCACTGGACATCCTGAAGGAATTGGAGAGAAATGCCAACTGGATTGTGGATAGGAAAGACGCTGAAGCTGAAATGGGTGGCAGGAGGAGAAGAGAGGCAGGTGGAAACTGGACAAGTTCTGGAGACACACGGGAGTCTGCAGAAAATGGAACTGGTAGCACAACTGAAGGAAGGAATGAGAGCTGGCTGGAAATGAACGTGACAAAGGAAGAGAGCAACGAGATCTTACTGGAGACAAAGCCCAGCTTCACCGAGAACTTATCCCATAATTCCCTGGAGATGGACCAAGGGATGGAGTCTGGTTCTGGCCAGCAGAAAGTGCTGATGGAGCACAATCACACCACAGAGTCTTTGGACTACGACGACCTCAGCTTAGAGGTATTCTTCTCATGACATACGCAACCATTTCCTCCCACACATAATGTCCATGTTGCTTCCATGACACACCAAATGTCCATGTTGCTTCCATGACACACTAAATGTCCATGTTGCTTCCATGACACACCAAATGTCCATGTTGCTTCCATGGAACACCAAATGTCCATTTTGCTTCCATGACACACCAAATGTCCATGTTGCTTCCATGGAACACCAAATGTCCATGTTGCTTCCATGACACACCAAATGTCCATGTTGCTTCCATGGAACACCAAATGTCCATGTTGCTTCCATGACACACCAAATGTCCATGTTGCTTCCATGACACACCAAATGTCCATGTTGCTTCCATGACACATCAAATGTCCATGTTGCTTCCATGACACACCAAATGTCCATGTTGCTTCCATGGAACACCAAATGTCCATGTTGCTTCCATGACACACCAAATGTCCATGTTGCTTCCATGACACACCAAATGTCCATGTTGCTTCCATGACACACCAAATGTCCATGTTGCTTCCATGACACATCAAATGTCCATGTTGCTTCCATGACACACCAAATGTCCATGTTGCTTCCATGACACATCAAATGTCCATGTTGCTTCCATGACACACCAAATGTCCATGTTGCTTCCATGGAACACCAAGTGTCCATGTTGCTTCCATGACACACCAAATGTCCATGTTGCTTCCATGACACACCAAATGTCCATGTTGCTTCCATGACACACCAAATGTCCATGTTGCTTCCATGACACACCAAATGTCCATGTTGCTTCCATGACACACCAAATGTCCATGTTGCTTCCATGACACACCAAATGTCCATGTTGCTTCCATGACACACCAAATGTCCATGTTGCTTCCATGACACACCAAATGTCCATGTTGCTTCCATGGAACACCAAATGTCCATGTTGCTTCCATGACACACCAAATGTCCATGTTGCTTCCATGACACACCAAATGTCCATGTTGCTTCCATGGATCACCAAATGTCCATGTTGCTTCCATGACACACCAAATGTCCATGTTGCTTCCATGACACACCAAATGTCCATGTTGCTTCCATGACACACCAAATGTCCATGTTGCTTCCATGACACACCAAATGTCCATGTTGCTTCCATGACAGGAGAACAGCACGTTTGATGGGGTGGCCTCAGACAGAATGGACTTGCGCTCCAGAAAAAGCGTACACCGCTACTACTACATCGCTGCAGAGGAGACCAGCTGGGACTACGGCATCAAGAGACCCCGTCACCTAATAACACCCAGGTAAGGGACTCAGTCCATGGGCCTCATCTACAAACCCTGTTTCCATATGAGTTGGGAAATTGTGTTAGATGTAAATATAAACGGAATACAATGATTTGTAAATCATTTTCAAGCCATATTCAGTTGAATATGCTACAAAGACAACATATTTGATGTTCAAACTCATAAAAACATTTTTTTGTTGCAAATAATCATTAACTTTAGAATTTGATGGCAGCAACACGTGACAAAGAAGTTGGGAAAGGTGGCAATAAATACTGATAAAGTTGAGGAATGCTCATCAAACACTTATTTGGAACATCCCACAGGTGTGCAGGCTAATTGGGAACAGGTGGGTGCCATGATTGGGTATAAAAGTAGATTCCATGAAATGCTCAGTCATTCACAAACAAGGATGGAGCGAGGGTCACCACTTTGTCAACAAATGTGTGAGCAAATTGTTGAACAGTTTAAGAAAAACCTTTCTCAACCAGCTATTGCAAGGAATTTAGAGATTTCACCATCTACGGTCCGTAATATCATCAAAGGGTTCAGAGAATCTGGAGAAATCACTGCACGTAAGCAGCTAAGCCCGTGACCTTTGATCCCCCAGGCTGTACTGCATCAACAAGCGACATCAGTGTGTAAATGATATCACCACATGGGCTCAGGAACACTTCATAAAACCACTGTCAGTAACTACAGTTGGTCGCTACATCTGTAAGTGCAAGTTAAAACTCTCCTATGCAAGGCGAAAACCGTTTATCAACAACACCCAGAAACGCCGTCGGCTTGGCTGGGCCTGAGCTCATCTAAGATGGACTGATACAAAGTGGAAAAGTGTTCTGTGGTCTGACGAGTCCACATTTCAAATTGTTTTTGGAAACTGTGGACGTTGTGTCCTCCGGACCAAAGAGGAAACGAACCATCCGGATTGTTATAGGCGCAAAGTGTAAAAGCCAGCATGTGTGATGGTATGGGGGTGTATTAGTGGCCAAGACATGGGTAACTTACACATCTGTGAAGGCACCATTAATGCTGAAAGGTACATACAGGTTTTGGAGCAACATATGTTGCCATCCAAGCAACGTTACCATGGACGCCCCTGCTTATTTCAGCAAGACAATGCCAAGCCACGTGTTACATCAACGTGCTTTCATAGTAAAAGAGTGCGGGTACTAGACTGGCCTGCCTGTAGTCCAGACCTGTCTCCCATTGAAAATGTGTGGCGCATTATGAAGCCTAAAATAGCACAAGGGAGACCCCCGGACTGTTGAACAACTTAAGCTGTACATCAAGCAAGAATGGGAAAGAATTCCACCTGAGAAGCTTCAAAAATTAGTTTCCTCAGTTCCCAAACGTTTACTGAGTGTTGTTAAAAGGAAAGGCCAGGTAACACAGTGGTGAACATGCCCTTTCCCAACTACTTTGGCATGTGTTGCAGCCATGAAATTCTGAGTTAATTATTATTTGCAAAAAAAAATAAAGTTTATGAGTTTGAACATCAAATATGTTGTCTTTGTAGCATATTCAACTGAATATGGCTTGAAAAGGATTTGCAAATCATTGTATTCCGTTTATATTTACATCTAACACAATTTCCCAACTCATATGGAAACGGGGTTTGTACTAAGTTCCAAAAGTGCTTAAAAAGCGTGTGTAAACTCTAAAATTGCGTGTACTGTTAGTGGTGATCTACTAAAGGGTGCGGGGGTGCGCGG
>NC_084582.2:0-65000 GCF_033978685.3 Nerophis lumbriciformis | reverse complement strand
AGGGTGCACTGAGCACAGCAAAACGTCTAACACAGAATCCCCTTTACCTCAGGGAGGCTAGGAAGCGAACACAAAGAGGTTAGGTATTACAAGACTAAGGAAAGACAACGTACCAGGACTGGCGAGGTGAAGCAGGCCCATGAACGAGAGCGGTTTAGGAGACAATGACCGGCAAGGCCAAGCTGTCAGTGACAAGATTAAATACTCAGGTTAAATAGGTTGCAGGTGTGCCTTAGTGTCCGCCCCTCGCCGAGGACTAATGAACTGAAGAAACAAACCATAGGAACAAATGCAGAAATGACAATAAAGGAGAATGATAAAACACAACAATAAAAAATAATAATAATAATTATAATAATAATAATAATAATAATAATAATAGTAGTAAGCATGACCATGTACAAATACTACTAATAGTAATAACAGTAAACATGACCATGTGCTACTACTACTACTACTACTACTAATAATAATAATAATAATAATATTAGTAAACATGACCACATACTACTACTACTAATAATAATAATAATAATAATAATAGTTAACTTGAGCATGTACTAATAATAATAATAATAATAATAATAATAATAGTAAGCATGACCATGTACAAATACTAATAATAATTATAATAATAGTAAACATGACCATGTACTACTACTACGACTACTACTACTACTACTACTACTACTACTACTACTAATAATAATATATTATTGACTTCAGAGTCAGGTGGACGCACTTTGACATGAGGTCAAGGGTGAGGGACTCCTCCCTCTTTGATCTAGGCCAGTAGTCCCCAACCACCGGGCCGCGGCCCTGTACCGGTCCGTGGATCGATTGGTACCGGGCCGCACAAGAAATAAAAAAAAAAAGGTTTTTGTTTTTTTTGTTTTTTTTATCAAATCAACATAAAAAAACACAAGATACACTTACAATTAGTGCACCAACCCAAAAAACCTCCCTCCCCCATTCACACTCATTCGCACAAAAGGGTTGTTTCTTTCTGTTATTAATATTTCTGGTTCCTACATTATATATCAATATATATCAATACAGTCTGCAGGGACACACTCCGTAAGCACGCATGATTGTATTTGTTTATGACAACAACAAAAACAAAAAAAATACCATTGTATACCCCCCCCGGTCCGTGGGACAAATTTTCAAGCGTTGACCGGTTCGCAGTTACAAAAAGGTTGGGGGCCACTGATCTAAACTGTGAGAAAACACACTAAATGGTAGAATAAAGTATCATTTTCATCTCATTTTGGCATGAACATAAAGGTGACATGCGGTGACATCAATGCTGCTAAAACAGCTTTTTTATGCTCGTCTGAATCGACGTGTGAGTGTATTTAATCTTGTGACCGAGTGAATCTATATAATGTCTATAAAGTTTTTTTTCCCACCGTGTCTGCAAAGAAAATAGCTAGGATGACTTCAAGATATATATTTTAAAAGTGTACATTTAAAAAAAACAAAAAAAACCTGATACTTTTGGAGAAGGTGCGGCGTGCTTTCATTTGCAATTTGAAAACGGTTACCCTAAACCTAACCCTAACCCTAACCCTAACCCTAAAACCATCATAGGTCACCTTTCAGAGCTTGCGTTGGGAACCAAGTTGACAACCTGGGCTTTTAGCTCGGTGCCTAGCACACCCGTCTCAGAATCAGAATCAGAATTAGAATCAGAAGAGTTTTTATTGCCATTGTTTGAGAACGGGTTCACAAACTAGGAATTTTACTTGGCGCAATCGTGCAACATAAAACACAGATAGCACAGAATAGAATAATATGAGCTGTAACTGAGCTATCAGATCTTGTTATTGTCTCTCGTTCCAACTAGGTTTGATTACCGGGACAGTACAGAAGCAAGGTCTGTACCAGGCAGGTTACAGAAGCCTTTTGTTCTCCAATATGAAAGAGCTGTGAATTAATTCCTATACCGTATTTTCCAGGCTGTAGAGTTAGTATTGAGGCCACACTCACCAAATTTTAGAGGAAATAAATATGTTTACTTATACTAGTCGCACTGTTGTACATGTTTTTTAAATGTTTATTTACATACCTTGCTTGTTTCCAAGTGGTGCCTGTCACGCGGCAGTAAAACAGCTCATCAAACAAAACAGAAGTCATTGTCGTGGATCTGGAAGCTAGCTCTCCAAACAGCTAAACAAACTCAATAACTCCACAGTGACGTTTTGGTGAATTTACGAAATAAAAAAAAAAAATAAAATAATGCTTTTGTAAGTTAATAATACTAACAAAGACACTTAAAATCGTGTTAGCATATTAGCTAATGCTAGCGACGCTAGCTTGATTACATTATAAAAGCATGTGCAAATATGCATGAAAACACTCCTACATACATCACACATGGGAGGGTTTAGTAAGTATGAATTGTTCTAGTTATATTGTAAAATTTACTAATGAACGAAGAATCCTTTCGAGCAGAAACGCTATGGATGAATACTTCCGGTTCAAGAACAAAACAGCACAAACAATAGCACAACTTTACAGTGTTTTTCATTTCATTTTTTTCATTTTTTCATTTATTTATTTATTTCAGGCAGTGACATAAAAAAGTACAAAGTTGACAACACATGATAATATAAATGAATATAGTGCAAAAGGTAATGTATAGTATGTAATGCATTGTATAGTATGTATAGCAGGGGTCACCAACGCGTTGCCCGCGGGCACCAGGTAGCCCGTAAGGACCAGATGAGTAGCCCGCTGGCCTGTTCTAAAAATAGCTCAAATAGCAGCACTTACCAGTGAGCTGCCTCTAATTTTTAAATTGTATTTATTTACTAGCAAACTGGTCTCGCTTTGCTCGACATTTTTAATTCTAATAGAGACAAAACTCAAATAGAATTTGAAAATCCAAGAAAATATTTGAAAGACTTGGTCTTCACTAACTGACAAAGAAACAGATAACAGATTTGGTGTCCAGTTCAAAGTGTGACATGGTTTATTAAAACATTTGAGAGTTGACTTTTGTATTTGACATGAGTTATTATTTGTACAAACATGGTGCAAAGTCATTCATGATTTGTTAAAAAATGTTAGTGGCTAGCTAGTTCAAATGGGATATTGTGATTTCACAAGACTGTCTCAGAAGTCATCATTTGAAAATGTTCAATTTGAAAAATGTGCACTTAGAGAAAATATAAAAATAAAGTGTTGCATATTGATATTTATCTGTTTCTATATTTATATTTATTGTGAGAAATCATTAAGATGATCAGTGTTTCCACAAAGATAAATATCATTCATTATTAATAATAACATAGAGTTAAAGGTAAATTGAGCAAATTGGCTATTTCTGGCAATTTATTTAAGTGTGTATCAAACTGGTAGCTCTTCGCATTAATCAGTACCCAAGAAGTAGCTCTTGGTTTCAAAAAGGTTGGTGACCCCTGATGTATAGTATGTATTGCATCATAATGCACAGTGTTTTTGTCCGTGTTCTATGGAAACTCTTTGTTGAATACAAAACGATATGGCCGTTAGTGAAGAAAAATACATACAGTATCATTAAGTTTTTTTAAATCTTAAAAGTTTCAAATTTGGCTTGTTGAAAACTGCGGAGACAACAATGGCAGTTTGTTGACTTAGTTTCAGACTTAGATCATTAGGTCTTAGGCTAGAATTAGGTCTTAGGCTGGCCCACTTGTGTCTTGAACCAGCCCTATAGCTCAGTCTGCTAATTCCTTCCTGTCAGGGAGATGCAACGTGGAATGAGGAAGTTCCTGCCAGAGTACAAGAAGGTGGTGTTCAAGGCCTACACCGACAAAGACTACTTGGATCCTGCAAACAAAGGAGAGTTCCAAGAACACCTGGGAATCATGGGAGCTTTCATCAAAGTGGAAGTCAACGACGTCCTGACTGTAAGTCAAACAGAACATGCAGGAAACTAATGTTTGCTGACTTTTCTTGTCTTCAAGGTCATATTCAAGAACGAGGCGTCCAGACCCTACTCCTTTCACCTTTTTTCTTGTCTCCTTCAAGGTCATATTCAAGAACAAGGCATCCAGACCCTACTCCTTTCACCTTTTTTCTTGTCTTCAAGGTCATATTCAAGAACAAGGCATCCAGACCCTACTCCTTTCACCTTTTTTCTTGTCTCCTTCAAGGTCATATTCAAGAACAAGGCATCCAGACCCTACTCCTTTCACCTTTTTTCTTGTCTTCAAGGTCATATTCAAGAACAAGGCATCCAGACCCTACTCCTTTCACCTTTTTTCTTGTCTTCTTCAAGGTCATATTCAAGAACAAGGCATCCAGACCCTACTCCTTTCACCTTTTTTCTTGTCTCCTTCAAGGTCATATTCAAGAACAAGGCATCCAGACCCTACTCCTTTCACCTTTTTTCTTGTCTTCAAGGTCATATTCAAGAACAAGGCATCCAGACCCTACTCCTTTCACCTTTTTTCTTGTCTCCTTCAAGGTCATATTCAAGAACAAGGCATCCAGACCCTACTCCTTTCACCTTTTTTCTTGTCTCCTTCAAGGTCATATTCAAGAACAAGGCATCCAGACCCTACTCCTTTCACCTTTTTTCTTGTCTTCAAGGTCATATTCAAGAACTAGGCATCCAGATCCTACTCCTTTCACCTTTTTTCTTGTCTTTTTCAAGGTCATACTCAAGAACGAGGCATCCAGACCCTACTCCTTTCACCTTTTTTCTTGTCTTCTTCAAGGTCATATTCAAGAACAAGGTATCCAGACCCTATTCCTTTCACCTTTTTTCTTGTCTTCTTCAAGGTCGTATTCAAGAACAAGGCATCCAGACCCTACTCCTTTCACCTTTTTTCTTGTCTTTTTCAAGGTCATACTCAAGAACGAGGCATCCAGACCCTACTCCTTTCACCTTTTTTCTTGTCTTCTTCAAGGTCATATTCAAGAACAAGGTATCCAGACCCTATTCCTTTCACCTTTTTTCTTGTCTTCTTCAAGGTCGTATTCGAGAACAAGGCATCCAGACCCTACTCCTTTCACCTTTTTTCTTGTCTTCAAGGTCATATTCAAGAACTAGGCATCCAGATCCTACTCCTTTCACCTTTTTTCTTGTCTTTTTCAAGGTCATACTCAAGAACGAGGCATCCAGACCCTACTCCTTTCACCCGTTTTCTTGTCTTCTTCAAGGTCATATTCAAGAACAAGGCATCCAGACCCTGCTCCTTTCACCTTTTTTCTTGTCTTCTTCAAGGTTATATTCAAGAACAAGGCATCCAGACCCTACTCCTTTCACCTTTTTTCTTGTCTTCTTCAAGGTCGTATTCAAGAACAAGGCATCCAGACCCTACTCCTTTCACCTTCAGGGAGTTTATGATCGCACTCAGGGGGCCGGCTTGGTGCCAAGTCATGGCACTTCTCCGCCACCGGGGGTCCCAGGAGAGCCTGTCCAACCAGGGGAGGCCCGCATGTATACCTGGAAAATTGCAAGGCAACACGGCCCCACCAAAGCAGAATTTGATTGCAAGGCTGGAGCCTACTACTCCACCGTCAACAAGGTGTGCATGTCAGCAGCAACAATGTTTGGAATTCGGCAAAACAAGAATTATTACTTTTACAAAGAGTCTTACTGTATTTCCACGTAGGGATTTAGGTTATGTGGCTAATTTGACTTATTTATTATTATAAACTCCTTCATTATTCTTTAATATGACTTATTTATTATTATAAACTCCTTCATTATTCTTTAATATGACTTATTTAGTATTATTATTATAGACTTATTAGACACCTAAATCTGAACTAAAAACACTATTTACTGTAACTCAAACCATGAACTAGGTGTTTGTATGATTATGACATGATTGTGATAATGATGCATAGTCTCCTAGACATGGGGTGAGAAGCTCTCAGGAGGCCAGAGTAAAGTCGCTCCTCCTCCAAATGGAGAGGAGCCAGATGAGGTGGTTCTGGTCAGGATGCCACCCAGACCCTCCCTGGGCTTGTTTAGGGCACTTCCGAGCAGTTAGAGGCCACAGGGAAGATCCAGGACACATTGGGGGAACTAAGTCCCCTGAGAGGAGCTGGACAAAGAGGCTGAGGAGAGGAAAGTCTCTGCTTGGGCTGCTGCCCCTGCAACCCACCCCAGATGAGCCCAGATGGATGTCACACAGGCGGTTCAATCAATCAATCAATCTTTATTTATATAGCCCTAAATCACAAGTGTCTCAAAAGGGCTGCACAAGCCACAACAACATCCTCAGTACCGAGCCCACATAAGGGCAAGGAAAAACTCACCCCAGTGGGACGTCGATGTGAATGACTATGAGAAACCTTGGAGAGGACCGCATATGTGGGTAACCCCCCCCCCCCTTTAGGGGAGACCGAATGCAATGGATGTCGAGTCGGTCTGACATAAAATTGTGAGAGTCCAGTCCATAGTGGATCCAACATAATAGTAAGAGTCCAGTTCATAGTGGGGGCCAGCAGGACACCATCCCCCCCTCCACAAGGGAGAGGGGAGCAGAGGAGAAAAGAAAAGAAACGGCAGATCAACTGGTCTAAAAGGGGGGTCTATTTAAAGGCTAGAGTATACAAATGAGTTTTAAGATGGGACTTAAATGCTTCTACTGAGGTAGCATCTCTAATTGTTACCGGGAGGGCATTCCATAGTACTGGAGCCCCAATAGAAAACGCTCTATAGCCCGCAGACTTTTTTTGGGCTCTGGGAATCACTAATAAGCCGGAGTTCTTTGAACGCAGATTTCTTGCCGGGACATATGGTACAATACAATCGGCAAGATAGGCGGGAGCTAGACCGTGTAGTATTTTATATGTAAGTAGTAAAACCTTAAAGTCACATCTTAAGTGCACAGGAAGCCAGTGCAGGTGAGCCAGTATAGGTATATATATATGTATATATGTATATAAAGGTATATACAGTATAGGCGTGATATGATCAAACTTTCTTGTTCTTGTCAAAAGTCTAGCAGCCGCATTTTGTACCAACTGTAATCTTTTAATGCTAGACATAGGGAGACCCCAAAATAATACGTTACAGTAGTCGAGACGAGACGTAACGAACGCATGAATAATGATCTCAGCGTCGCTAGTGGATAAAATAGAACAAATTTTAGCGATATTGCGGAGATGAAAGAAGGCCGTTTTAGTAACACTCTTAATGTGTGACTCAAAGGAGAGAGTTGTTTTAGTAACACTCTTAATGTGTGACTCAAAGGAGAGAGTTGTTTTAGTAACACTCTTAATGTGTGACTCAAAGGAGAGAGTTGTTTTAGTAACACTCTTAATGTGTGACTCAAAGGAGAGAGTTGTTTTAGTAACACTCTTAATGTGTGACTCAAAGGAGAGAGTTGTTTTAGTAACACTCTTAATGTGTGACTCAAAGGAGAGAGTTGTTTTAGTAACACTCTTAATGTGTGACTCAAAGGAGAGAGTTGTTTTAGTAACACTCTTAATGTGTGATTCAAAGGAGAGAGTTGTTTTAGTAACACTCTTAATGTGTGACTCAAAGGAGAGAGTTGTTTTAGTAACACTCTTAATGTGTGACTCAAAGGAGAGAGTTGTTTTAGTAACACTCTTAATGTGTGACTCAAAGGAGAGAGTTGTTTTAGTAACACTCTTAATGTGTGACTCAAAGGAGAGAGTTGTTTTAGTAACACTCTTAATGTGTGACTCAAAGGAGAGAGTTGTTTTAGTAACACTCTTAATGTGTGACTCAAAGGAGAGAGTTGTTTTAGTAACACTCTTAATGTGTGACTCAAAGGAGAGAGTTGTTTTAGTAACACTCTTAATGTGTGACTCAAAGGAGAGAGTTGTTTTAGTAACACTCTTAATGTGTGACTCAAAGGAGAGAGTTGTTTTAGTAACACTCTTAATGTGTGACTCAAAGGAGAGAGTTGTTTTAGTAACACTCTTAATGTGTGACTCAAAGGAGAGAGTTGTTTTAGTAACACTCTTAATGTGTGACTCAAAGGAGAGAGTTGTTTTAGTAACACTCTTAATGTGTGACTCAAAGGAGAGAGTTGTTTTAGTAACACTCTTAATGTGTGACTCAAAGGAGAGAGTTGTTTTAGTAACACTCTTAATGTGTGATTCAAAGGAGAGAGTTGTTTTAGTAACACTCTTAATGTGTGACTCAAAGGAGAGAGTTGTTTTAGTAACACTCTTAATGTGTGACTCAAAGGAGAGAGTTGTTTTAGTAACACTCTTAATGTGTGACTCAAAGGAGAGAGTTGTTTTAGTAACACTCTTAATGTGTGACTCAAAGGAGAGAGTTGTTTTAGTAACACTCTTAATGTGTGATTCAAACGAGAGAGTTGTTTTAGTAACACTCTTAATGTGTGACTCAAAGGAGAGAGTTGTTTTAGTAACACTCTTAATGTGTGACTCAAAGGAGAGAGTTGTTTTAGTAACACTCTTAATGTGTGACTCAAAGGAGAGAGTTGTTTTAGTAACACTCTTAATGTGTGACTCAAAGGAGAGAGTTGTTTTAGTAACACTCTTAATGTGTGACTCAAAGGAGAGAGTTGTTTTAGTAACACTCTTAATGTGTGACTCAAAGGAGAGAGTTGGGTGGAAGATAATACCCAGATTCTTTACTGATTCGCCTTGTGTAATTGTTTGGTTGTCAAATGTTAAGGTGGTATTATTAAATAAATGTCGGTGTTTAGCAGGACCGATAATCAGCATTTCCGTTTTCTTGGCGTTGAGTTGCAAGAAGTTAGCGGACATCCATTGTTTAATTTCATTAAGACACGCCTCCAGCTGACTACAATCCGGCGTGTTGGTCAGCTTTAGGGGCATGTAGAGTTGGCTGTCATCAGCATAACAATGAAAGCTAACACCGTATTTGCGTATGATGTCGCCTAGCGGCAGCATGTAAATACTAAAGAGTGCAGGGCCAAGAACCGAACCCTGAGGAACTCCGCACGTTACCTTAACATAGTCCGAGGTCACATTATTATGGGAGACGCATTGCATCCTGTCAGTAAGATAAGAGTTAAACCACGACAAGGCTAAGTCTGACATACCAATACGTGTTTTGATACGCTCTGATAAAATATTATGATGGACGGTATCGAAAGCAGGGTTAAGGCTTCCTTGTCTGTAAAAAAACATTTGTTCTGAACTTTCATCAAAAAGGGTGTCAAAACAAATCAAATCACATTTTTATTTGTAACGGTTCTTAATTAACTCCAAAAAAAAATCTAATTTTTTTTTTTTTTTTTTTTTTTTTAAATCTGTCTTGTCCTGCAACTCAGACAAGTCATATAGTAGATGTAGATGATCATATAGTAGATGTAGATGATCATATAGTAGATGTAGATGATCATATAGTAGATGTAGATGATCATATAGTAGATGTAGATGATCATATAGTAGATGTAGATGATCATATAGTAGATGTAGATGATCATATAGTAGATGTAGATGATCATGTAGTAGATGTAGATGATCATATAGTAGATGTAGATGATCATATAGTAGATGTAGATGATCATATAGTAGATGTAGATGATCATATAGTAGATGTAGATGATCATACAGTAGATGTAGATGATCATATAGTAGATGTAGATGATCATATAGTAGATGTAGATGATCATATAGTAGATGTAGATGATCATATAGTAGATGTAGATGATCATATAGTAGATGTAGATGATCATATAGTAGATGTAGATGATCATATAGTAGATGTAGATGATCATATAGTAGATGTAGATGATCATATAGTTGATGTAGATGATCATATAGTAGATGTAGATGATCATATAGTAGATGTAGATGATCATATAGTAGATGTAGATGATCATATAGTAGATGTAGATGATCATATAGTAGATGTAGATGATCATATAGTGTATGTAGATGATCATATAGTAGATGTAGATGATCATATAGTAGATGTAGATGATCATATAGTAGATGTAGATGATCATATAGTAGATGTAGATGATCATATAGTAGATGTAGATGATCATATAGTAGATGTAGATGATCATATAGTAGATGTAGATGATCATATAGTAGATGTAGATGATCATATAGCAGATGTAGATGATCATATAGTTGATGTAGATGATCATATAGTAGATGTAGATGATCATATAGTAGATGTAGATGATCATATAGTAGATGTAGATGATCATATAGTAGATGTAGATGATCATATAGTAGATGTAGATGATCATATAGTAGATGTAGATGATCATATAGTAGATGTAGATGATCATATAGTTGATGTAGATGATCATATAGTAGATGTAGATGATCATATAGTAGATGTAGATGATCATATAGTAGATGTAGATGATCATATAGTAGATGTAGATGATCATATAGTTGATGTAGATGATCATATAGTCATGGGTTATACTTGACTCATATCAGTCGTCGTGTCTTTGGGCAAAACTCTTCCCCCACATTGCTCCTGATGGGTCATGGTCAGCACCATGCATAGTGCATACCTCCTGCCATCAGTGTGTGAACGCGCGCGTGTGTGTGTGTGTGTGTGTGTGTGTGTGTGTGTGTGTGTGTGTGTGTGTGTGTGTGTGTGTGTGTGTGTGTGTGTGTGTGTGTGTGTGTGTGTGTGTGTGTGAAGGTGACGTATATAGTCAAGCACCATGCTTGTATATAAATATTTACCATGTGCCAACAAAATGATCTGAACTCATATTTTATTTTCTGACAGACTTAAATGAAAGAAATGATGACAAGGTGGCCCCCTATAGTGGTTGTGGCCCCTATAGTGATTGAATTTATATTTACTTATTTATGAAATATATTTTTTTGTTAACAAATTAAAGGTGTTTAATGATAATACAAGCATGTTTAACACATACAGTTAATATTGTTAATAAATTAAAGGTGTTTAATGATAATACAAGCATGTTTAACACATATAGTTAATATTGTCAATAAATTAAAGGTGTTTAATGATAATACAAGCATGTTTAATACATATAGTTAATATTGTTGATAAGTTAAAGGTGTTTAAAGATAATGCAAGCATGTTTAACACATATAGTTAATATTGTTAACAAGTTAAAGGTGTTTAAAGATAATACAAGCATGTTTAACACTTATAGTTAATATTGGTAATAAGTTAAAGGTGTTTAAAGATAATACAAGCATGTTTAACACATATAATTAATATTGTTAACAAGTTAAAGGTGTTTAAAGATAATAGAAGCATGTTTAACACATATAGTTAACATTGTTAATAAGTTAAAAGTGTTTAAAGATAATACAAGCATGTTTAACACATATAGATTCCTTTCTTTCATGAAGACAAGAATATAAGTTGGTGTATTACCTGATTGTGATGACTTGCATTGATTGGAATCAGACAGTGGTGATGATAACGTCCGCATTTTCGAATGGAGGAGAAAAAAAGTTCTCCTTTCTGTCCAATACCACATGAAAGTGGTTGGTTTTTGGCATCTTATTTGTCCAGCTTCCGTACTCCTTTGTATACACTTTACAAGAAATACATTGGCGGCAAACTCCGTAGCTTGCTAGCTTGTGCACGCCAGCTTTCTTAGGCTCTTATTTTGTTAGCGCAGGCAGGATGAAGCAGAGCTTTTATTGTGCAACTGTGCAGTCGGTCTTTGGAGTTTTGACGACAGGTACGGCGCCAGAGTCTGTTGAAATAAAGTGTTTCTCGCCTTCCAGTCTGTAATTTTAACGAGCTGGCAGCAGCCAGCGTCATCTCAGAAGACCCTCGGGTGCCGTGAATGTCAATCAAGTGACGAAAGTGACGTCATAGTGAAGATTTATGATCGCTCATTTTTAGGACTATTTTTTTAATGCCTGGCTGGTGATCGACTGACACACCCTCCGAGATCGACCGGTAGCTCGCGATCGACGTAGTGAGCACCCCTGCCATAAGCAGTCAGTGTTTAACTTGTTTGAATACATGCAATATATTTACAGCAGAATACCAACATATTGTATGTACAGTTGGGAAGGGATTCATACGGCCCCATTCTTGGGTGGATCTCGTGTGAGAGGAAGAGGGAGAGTTAATCATTTTGCAATGCAGTCTGCTGAAAATTATGGAAAGTGCCCCTCTATATAGCTACTGACGCTGTGGTCAAAGTTGGAATTGCCACAAAACACAGTTTAAGACATTCAAAGTGGCCTAAGTGGATAGCGTACACCCCCAATTTGTCACATTCCATGTGTCAGGTAAACCGTGATCATAGGAATCCCCTTCCTAGTGTATTGTATATGAGGCGTGTGATATGACGCCTAAAGAGCCGTGCTATGCTGGACATGCTAAATGTCTTTGTATTCCAGGAGAGAGACCTTCACTCGGGTCTGGTGGGTCCACTGCTCATGTGTGCTATGACACCTAAAGAGCCGTGCTGGACATGCTAAATGTGTTTGTATTCCAGGAGAGAGACCTTCACTCGGGTCTGGTGGGTCCACTGCTGGTGTGCAAGAGTGGCGCTCTGCAGCCAAACGACACCATTGGACCAAACATCCAAGAGTTCTCCCTTCTCTTTCACACCTTTGACGAGACCAAAAGTTGGTACCTGGAGGAGAACCTGAAGAAGCACTGCGCTCCTCCTTGCCAGGTCAACCCTGATGACCCCTGGTACCACATCAGCAATAAGTTTGCAGGTGGGACATATTTTTTCATGCTCATTAACTGTGGATCCCCACTAGCCACACCTGATTGTGTCCACAGCAATAAACTAGACCATTAACTGTGGATCCCCACTAACCACACCTGATTGTGTCCACAGCAATAAACTAGATCATTAACTGTGGATCCCCACTAACCACACCTGATTGTGTCCACAGCAATAAACTAGACCATTAACTGTGGATCCCCACTAACCACACCTGATTGTGTCCACAGCAATAAACTAGATCATTAACTGTGGATCCCCACTAACCACACCTGAATGTGTCCACAGCAATAAACTAGATCATTAACTGTGGATCCCCACTAACCACACCTGATTGTGTCCACACCAATAAACTAGATCATTAACTGTGGATCCCCACTAACCACACCTGAATGTGTCCACAGCAATAAACTAGACCATTAACTGTGGATCCCCACTAACCACACCTGAATGTGTCCACAGCAATAAACTAGACCATTAACTGTGGATCCCCACTAACCACACCTGAATGTGTCCACAGCAATAAACTAGATCATTAACTGTGGATCCCCACTAACCACACCTGATTGTGTCCACAGCAATAAACTAGATCATTAACTGTGGATCCCCACTAACCACACCTGATTGTGTCCACAGCAATAAACTAGATCATTAACTGTGGATCCCCACTAACCACACCTGATTGTGTCCACAGCAATAAACTAGATCATTAACTGTGGATCCCCACTAACCACACCTGATTGTGTCCACAGCAATAAACTAGATCATTAACTGTGGATCCCCACTAACCACACCTGATTGTGTCCACAGCAATAAACTAGATCATTAACTGTGGATCCCCACTAACCACACCTGATTGTGTCCACACCAATAAACTAGATCATTAACTGTGGATCCCCACTAACCACACCTGATTGTGTCCACAGCAATAAACTAGATCATTAACTGTGGATCCCCACTAACCACACCTGATTGTGTCCACAGCAATAAACTAGATCATTAACTGTGGATCCCCACTAACCACACCTGAATGTGTCCACAGCAATAAACTAGATCATTAACTGTGGATCCCCACTAACCACACCTGATTGTGTCCACAGCAATAAACTAGATCATTAACTGTGGATCCCCACTAACCACACCTGATTGTGTCCACACCAATAAACTAGATCATTAACTGTGGATCCCCACTAACCACACCTGATTGTGTCCACACCAATAAACTAGATCATTAACTGTGGATCCCCACTAACCACACCTGATTGTGTCCACAGCAATAAACTAGATCATTAACTGTGGATCCCCACTAACCACACCTGATTGTGTCCACAGCAATAAACGGCTATGTGGCAGAGACACTTCCTGGTCTGTTGGTGGCCAAGCACCAGACCGTCAGGTGGCACCTCCTCAGTGTGGGAAGTGATGGCGAGTACCACGCTGTAAACTTCCACACTTTGTCCTTCATAGTGCACACCGAGCAGAACCACCGCAAGGGCATCTACAACCTTTTCCCTGGTAAATATGAGCTAGACCTCACAGTCCAGTGAGATCCAGTACATACAAACCCCGTTTCCATATGAGTTGGGAAATTGTGTTAGATGTTAATATAAACGGAATACAATGATTTGCAAATCATTTTCAAGCCATATTCAGTTGAATATGCTACAAAGACAACATATTTGATGTTCAAACTCATAAACATTTTTTTTTGCAAATAATCATTAACTTTAGAATTTGATGGCAGCAACACGTGACAAAGAAGTTGGGAAAGGTGGCAATAAATACTGATAAAGTTGAGGAATGCTCATCAAACACTTATTTGGAACATCCCACAGGTGAGCAGGCAAATTGGGAACAGGTGGGTGCCATGATTGGGTATAAAAGTAGATTCCATGAAATGCTCAGTCATTCACAAACAAGGATGGGGCGAGGGTCACCACTTTGTCAACAAATGCGTGAGCAAATTGTTGAACAGTTTAAGAAAAACCTTTCTCAACCAGCTATTGCAAGGAATTTAGGGATTTCACCATCTACGCTCCGTAATATCATCAAAGGGTTCAGAGAATCTGGAGAAATCACTGCACGTAAGCAGCTAAGCCTGTGACCTTCGATCCCTCAGGCTGTACTGCATCAACAAGCGACATCAGTGTGTAAAGGATATCACCACATGGGCTCAGGAACACTTCAGAAACCCACTGTCAGTAACTACAGTTGGTCGCTACATCTGTAAGTGCAAGTTAAAACTCTCCTATGCAAGGCGAAAACCGTTTATCAACAACACCCAGAAACGCCGTCGGCTTCGCTGGGCCTGAGCTCATCTAAGATGGACTGATACAAAGTGGAAAAGTGTTCTGTGGTCTGATGAGTCCACATTTCAAATTGTTTTTGGAAACTGCGGACGGCGTGTCCTCCGGACCAAAGAGGAAAAGAACCATCCGGATTGTAATAGGCGCAAAGTTGAAAAGCCAGCATCTGTGATGGTATGGGGGTGTATTAGTGCCCAAGACATGGGTAACTTACACATCTGTGAAGGCGCCATTAATGCTGAAAGGTACATACAGGTTTTGGAGCAACATATGTTGCCATCCAAGCAACGTTACCATGGACGCCCCTGCTTATTTCAGCAAGACAATGCCAAGCCACGTGTTACATCAACGTGGTTTCATAGTAAAAGAGTGCGGGTACTAGACTGGCCTGCCTGTAGTCCAGACCTGTATCCCATTGAAAATGTGTGGCGCATTATGAAGCCTAAAATAGCACAATGGAGACCCCCGGACTGTTGAACAACTTAAGCTGTACATCAAGCAAGAATGGGAAATAATTCAATCAATCAATCAATCAATGTTTATTTATATAGCCCTAAATCACAAGTGTCTCAAAGGGCTGCACAAGCCACAACGACATCCTCGGTACAAAGCCCACTTAAGGGCAAGGAAAAACTCAGCCCAGTGGGACGTCGATGTGAATGACTATGAGAAACCTTGGAGAGGACCGCATATCAGAATCAGCTTTATTGTCATTACGCAAGGTAATGGTATGTGGGTAACCCCCCCCTCTAGGGGAGACCGAATGCAATGGATGTCGAGTGGGTCTGACATAATATTGTGAGAGTCCAGTCCATAGTGGATCCAACATAATAGTAAGAGTCCAGTCCATAGTGGGGCCAGCAGGACACCATCCCGAGCAGAGACAGGTCAGCAGCGCAGAGATGTTCCCAAACGATGCACAGGCGAGCGGTCCACCCCGGATCCCGACTCTGGACAGCCAGCACTTCATCCATGGCCACCGGACCTGTGCCTGTGCCCCCCCCCCCCTCCACAAGGAAGAGGGGAGCAGAGGAGGAAAGAAAAGAAACGGCAGATCAACTGGTCTAAAAGTGGGGTCTATTTAAAGGCTAGAGTATACAAATGAGTTTTAAGATGGGACTTAAATGCTTCTACTGAGGTAGCATCTCTAATTGTTACCGGGAGGGCATTCCATAGTACTGGAGCCCCAATAGAAAACGCTCTATAGCCCGCAGACTTTTTTTGGGCTCTGGGAATCACTAATAAGCCAGAGTTCTTTGAACGCAGATTTCTTGCCGGGACATATGGTACAATGCAATCGACAAGACAGGACGGAGCTAGACCCTGTAGTATTTTATACGTGAGTAGTAAAACCTTAAAGTCGCATCTTAAGTGCACAGGAAGCCAGTGCAGGTGAGCCAGTATAGGCGTAATATGATCAAACTTTCTTGTTCTTGTCAAAAGTCTAGCAGCCGCATTTTGTACCAACTGTAATCTTTTAATGCTAGACATAGGGAGACCCCAAAATAATACGTTACAGTAGTCGAGACGAGACGTAACGAACGCATGAATAATGATCTCAGCGTCGCTAGTGGATAAAATAGAACAAATTTTAGCGATATTACGGAGATGAAAGAAGGCCGTTTTAGTAACACTCTTAATGTGTGACTCAAAGGAGAGAGTTGTTTTAGTAACACTCTTAATGTGTGACTCAAAGGAGAGAGTTGTTTTAGTAACACTCTTAATGTGTGACTCAAAGGAGAGAGTTGGGTGGAAGATAATACCCAGATTCTTTACTGATTCGCCTTGTGTAATTGTTTGGTTGTCAAATGTTAAGGTGGTATTATTAAATAAATGTCGGTGTTTAGCAGGACCGATAATCAGCATTTCCGTTTTCTTGGCGTTGAGTTGCAAGAAGTTAGCGGACATCCATTGTTTAATTTCATTAAGACACGCCTCCAGCTGACTACAATCCGGCGTGTTGGTCAGCTTTAGGGGCATGTAGAGTTGGCTGTCATCAGCATAACAATGAAAGCTAACACCGTATTTGCGTATGATGTCGCCTAGCGGCAGCATGTAAATGCTAGAGAGTGCAGGGCCAAGAACCGAACCCTGAGGAACTCCGCACGTTACCTTAACATAGTCTGAGGTCACATTATTATGAGAGACGCATTGCATCCTGTCAGTAAGATAAGAGTTAAACCACGACAAGGCTAAGTCTGACATACCAATACGTGTTTTGATACGCTCTAATAAAATATTATGATGGACGGTATGGAAAGCAGCGCTAAGATCAAGAAGCAGCAACATAGATGACGCATCAGAATCCATCGTTAGCAGTAGATCATTAGTCATTTTTGCGAGGGCTGTCTCCGTAGAGTGATTTGCCCTGAAACCGGATTGAAAAGGTTCACAGAGATTGTTAGACATTAAGTGTTCATTTAGCTGCTGTGCGACAATTTTTTCGAGGATTTTCGAAATAAAGGGAAGGTGGGACACCGGCCAGTTGTTTACCATGAGGTCAGGATCAAGGTTAGGTCTTTTGAGCAGAGGATGAATAACCACTTTCTTGAATGCTAGGGGAACAGTGCCAGAGGAAAGTGATAAGTTTATAATATTTAGCACTGATGGACCTAATAATACAAAAAGCTCCTTGATAAGTTTCCCAGGAAGTGGGTCAAGTAAACATGTTGTTTGTTTTATCCTACTTACACGCCGTAATAGTTCCTCTAATGTTATTTCATCAAAAAGAGAGAGACTATTTTGTATTGCAGTATCCGTCGTATATACAGTCGTATCTGTGTTAATAGAACCCAGTTGTAGCTGGGATGCGTTGTCTTTAATCTCCTTTCTAATGAGTTCAATTTTCTTATTAAAGAAATTCATAAAGTCATCTGCCATGGGTGGGGCTATTGGGAGGAGTCCCTTGTTGGGTTAGCGATGCTACTGTACTAAACAAAAATTTAGGGTCGTTTTTGTTGAGGCGGATGAGATTTGAATAATATTTAGCTTTAGCTAAGGTAAGCATGCGTCTATACGATATTAAACTATCACTCCATGCTTGATGGAAAACCTCAAGCTTGGTCACGCGCCATTTGCGTTCCAACTTTCTACATGATAATTTATGAGCTCTGGTTTCTTCTGTAAACCATGGGGTGCGCCTTTTAAGGGCCCTTTTTTGTTTTAGCGGTGCTATACTATCAATGGTTTCGCGCAGGGCATTGTCAAAGTTGTTAGTGAGGTTATCAATAGAGCCGACATAATTTGGGAATGGTGCCATTACTGAAGGCAGTAGGTCAGCAAGAGTCATCGTTGTGGCAGCATTAATGTTCCGGCTACTATAGCAGTTGTTATTATTATTATTAGTTTGTTGACAATGAGTCAGAACTTCGAATTTTATAAGCTAATGATCGGACATTACTTTAGTATACGGGAGTACCATAACTTTGGAGGTGGTGACACCCCTGACCAGCACTAGATCTATCGTATTACCGTTGCGATGCGTAGGTTCATTTATTATTTGTGTAAGACCACAGCTATCAATTATAGTCTGGAGCGCCACGCACTGAGGGTCCGATGGGGTATTCATATGGATATTAAAGTCGCCCATTATGATTATATTGTCTGCGTGCGTCACTAGATCAGCAACGAACTCTGAGAATTCATTGATAAAGTTCGAGTAGGGCCCTGGGGGGCGGTAGATAATAGCCAGGTCGAGAGGCAGCGGTGTGACAGACCTCATAGTAAGCACCTCAAACGATTTGTATTTATTATTTAGGTTAGGGGTAAGGTTAAAGTTTTCATTGTATATTAGTGCGACCCCCCGACCTCAAAATACGTGCATTCGTATAGTTAGGAGGAGATGCCTCATTTAGCGCAAAAAAATCGTCTGGTTTGAGCCAGGTTTTGCTAAGACCAATGACGTTAAGATTGTTGTCTCTAATGACCTCATTAACTAATAACGTTTTGGGAGATAATGATCTTATGTTTAAAAAGCCCATATTATAGGTATTGGGCTGTTTTGACGAGTTTTTGTTGAAATTATCCGTAGTAGCAATATTAATAATGTTGCGTTTATTATACGTAGTGCACTTTAAATAGTTTCGACCATATCTAGGAATTGATATGACGGGAATTTTCAGATTGTTTGCTTGATGCTACGATAGACTGAACGCATCATAATTTGCCACCTCAGTAGAATGCATATCTACCTCTGACACAGTCACAACAGAAAACACATTATGTGAGTTGTGTATTATTCTAAGAGAATTGCTATGCGTACAGGGATTATCCAGCCTGGCGCTGGCTAGTTCTAGCTTAACTGACTCCTCACCCGGACTAGCAGGCTCTGTAATTGCCTGTGACCGGGCTTGCTCTAGTGTAGTTAGTCAAATGTGACTTAAACAGTAGTCTATGTTTTTAGACAGGATGATGGCGCCTTCCTGGTTAGGGTGAAGGCCGTCTCTCATCAGCAAGCCTGGTTTGCCCCAGAAAGAGGGCCAATTATCAATAAACGTTAGTCCCTGTTGTCTACAGAAGCCAGCCAGCCACTTGTTAAGCGAGACTAATCTGCTATATCTCTCATCATTGCCTCTCGCAGGCAGGGGGCCAGAGACAATTACTCGATGCCTGGACATCTTTCTAGCGAGATCACAAGTCCTGGCTATGTTTCTCTTTGTAATCTCTGACTGTCTCATCCTAGTGTCATTGGAGCCAACGTGTACAACTATATTCGCATAACTCGTGGTGCGATTAGCCTGTCGTACGTGTTTACTAGGCCTGTTGTGAGTTAGCTCCCTAAGATTAGCTTCAATGTCAGGTGCTCTGGCCCCGGGAATACACTTAATTGTGGCTGGTTTGCTAAGCTTTATGTTTCGGTGATGGAGTCCCCTATGACTAAGGTGTGGTGCCCGGTAGACTGGGGTGTAGGACTAGCTAAAGAGCTAAATCTATTATGCGTCTCAACCGGTACACCGTAGCTTGTAGGCCGCTTAGGACTACTACAGGCTGGGCTAGTTAGCTCGCTACAGCTAACGCTAGCAGATGTGTCCGCAACATCTAAAGTTACGAGATTACTCTGCTCTAACTGGCGGACACGGCCCTCTAGCAGAGCCAGCCTCTCCGTGAGTAAGGTGCAAGACGCGCAGGAAGTCATACTCACGGTGTTTTCTGTCACCGAGTGAAATTCCTGCTGTCTTCCGAGAAGTCGTGGTCACGGTGTGCGGGGAGCCGCTTCCTTCCGACCGACGACCGGCGCCGCCTTTCTCCGCGCTAGCTTTGTTAGCTTAGCAGCTAGCTGCTAGCTAGCTGCGGGAGGGGTGGTGAGACAGATATCGGGTGATTTGCAAGTTAAATAGTACTACTAAATATGTTTAGGAAGTAATAAAGAAAGCTGCAGAACAATTAAAAGCACACAAATAGAACGATACTTAGCTTTTTCGAAACAGCGAGCAGTCAGCGAGCAGTCACGCACGGTGAACCGGAACCGGAAGTTACAGAGTAGAAACGTTCAATTCAACCTGAGAAGCTTCAAAAATGTGTCTCCTTAGTTCCCAAACGTTTACTGAGTGTTGTTAAAAGGAAAGGCCATGTAACACAGTGGTGAACATGCCCTTTCCCAACTACTTTGTCACGTGTTGCAGCCATGAAATTCTAAGTTAATTATCATTTGCAAAAAAAAAAAAAGTTTATGAGTTTGAACATCAAATATGTTGTCTTTGTAGTGCATTCAATTGAATATGGCTTGAAAAGGATTTGCAAATATTCCGTTTATATTTACATCTAACACAATTTCCCAACTCATATGGAAACGGGGTTTGTATTATTCAATATTTGTATTTTGATAGTGCTTAAACTGCATTCTTGTTATTGCTATCATGACTCACCTGAACTCCCACAGGTGTGTTTGGCACCGTGCAGATGATCCCCTCCACAGTTGGCACCTGGCTGGTGGAGTGCACCATCGCTGACTACCAGCTGGCTGGAATGAGAGCTAAACTGCTGGTTTATGATCCAGGTGGGTACTTTCCGCATTATTTTTTTTATTTCTTTCTTATTTATTATATTAGCATTTCAAAATATGGCAAATCTGCTGGAAAAATTGTTAAAAATGTGATTTCTCCATCACAATAACTCACCATCTACTTCATGTTATAGCAGATTTATTAGATTGTGAGGTTTTTGTCGTGAGGAGCCATGAAATATTGTGAACATTTAAATAAAAACATAGCTTATAGTTGAGACATTTTTCATCTTTTCTTCCTGGATGTAACAGAGCCTCTTATTCTTGACTTTGATTGTATTTCTCCTATTTGTCAAAATATTTACACTGACTTATTTTGTGTCATCTAAAAGTCCATCCATGTACATCACATTCTTTGATTGAATCACAGAACAAGAAACACTCCTTTAAATGAGCCCAGGCTCCTTGCTTCTTTTGTCAAAAAAAATAATTAATTAAAAAAATTGGCTAAAACCAAAAATAAAAATGAACAAAATCTCCTCTCTTGTGTGCGTCATTGTCCAAATTGCATGATGATGTCATCTTCCTCAAGGTGACATTACCTGCACTATCATATAATTCTACCATGTTGGCTAAACACAAACACACAATACATACATACATATATATATATATATATATATATATATATATGTATATATATATATATATATATATATATATATATATATATATATATATATATATATATATATATATATATATATATATATAACACATTTTTTATTATACTTTTTTGATTAACCGAGAAAAAACATTTGTCAAACATTTATTGGGATTTATTCCCAGAGCCATAATAGACTCAACATTTCAATGCATCACACGTGATGTGGTCAAGATGGAATTCTACATTTGACCAGCAGGTAGAATCTTGTGCTAAAACATGCTTTGACACATTCTCCAACCAACTGACTCAAGAGATTGGTTGCCTAATGAGGCTTCATCTGACCATCGCTACAAAAATACTACTAACCATCAAAGTTCCTTTATTAGCCCTCTAACAGCAGGTGACACAACCAACAAATACGGTTGATTAGCTCTCTAACAGCAGGTGACACAACCAACAAAGTGTAGGTACACAGAACATCAATTTCCACACTTCTATTAGCCCCGGGTCCAGTGAACCCGGACATCTTATATGTAATATAAATGTGTAGGGGCGGTGTATGGTGTGTGTTCATTAAATATGTTTTCTGATATATGCTCTTCACAGAAAATGAGCCAAAGCCAGTGAGTCTCAGTTTGAAAAATGAATGAATTGTATAATTTTTCTTTGAATAAAAATCGAAAATGGGACCCACAGACCCAAACACCACACAAGGGTTAATGACTGGTCTTTCTGCAGAATGTGTCTTACCTCTGGGAATGGAATCAGGAAGGATCCAGGATTCCCAGATCAGCGCCTCAGATCACACAGGTAAGAATATATTTTATTATTCTATTTTATATTGTTGGAATATATTTAACTATTGTTATTCTATTTTATATTGTTAAATATGTTTAGTTATTGTTATTCTATTTTATATTATTAGAATATATTTAATTATTGTTATTCTATTTCATATTGTTAGAATACATATAATTATTGTTATTCTATTTCATATTGTTAGAATATATTTAATTATTGTTATTCTATTTTATATTGTTAGAATATATTTAACTATTGTTATTCGATTTATATTGTTAGAATATATTTAATTATTGTTATTCTATTTTATATTGTTAGAATATATTGAATTATTATTATTCTATTTTATATTGTTAGAATGTATTGAATTATTATTATTCTATTTTATATTGTTAGAATATATTTAGTTATTGTTATTCTATTTCAAATGGGTGTGTGCATGATGGTGTTCCTTCTCTCGGGTGGTGTCCAGGTAGCTGGAGGCCCCAACTGGCGAGGCTGCATCAGTCGGGTTATATCAATGCTTGGATGGGCACAGACAACACCTCCTGGCTGCAGGTTCCAATCTTCCCATTCTCTTCTCTGTGTCCTGCGCACCATGCACTCTTTTATACTTTGTCCTATAAAGTATGATGCAATGTTATATACTCTGTACTACAAAGTACGATCGGTGTCCTGTTAGGTGGACCTTCTAAGGCCGACCTTGCTGCATGCTATTGAGACGCAAGGAGTGAGTTCCAACCTGAGGGACAACTACATCTCCCACTTCAGTGTGTCCTACAGCCAGGACCAGCAGCAGTGGACCACCTACCAAGGAAACCACACCACTCGGCCCAATGTATGCACACTCTTAGCTTCACACTGCGGGTCAATGTCTGCATACTCTTAGCTTCACACTGTGGGTCAATGTATGCACACTCTTAGCTTCACACTGTGGGTCAATGTATGCACACTCTTAGCTTCACACTGTGGGTCAATGTATGCACACTCTTAGCTTCACACTGTGGGTCAATGTATGCACACTCTTAGCTTCACACTGTGGGTCAATGTATGCACACTCTTAGCTTCACACTGTGGGTCAATGTATGCACACTCTTAGCTTCACACTGTGGGTCAATGTATGCACACTCTTAGCTTCACACTGCGGGTCAATGTATGCACACTCTTAGCTTCACACTGCGGGTCAATGTATGCACACTCTTAGCTTCACACTGTGGGTCAATGTATGCACACTCTTAGCTTCACACTGTGGGTCAATGTATGCATACTCTTAGCTTCACACTGTGGGTCAATGTATGCACACTCTTAGCTTCACACTGTGGGTCAATGTATGCACACTCTTAGCTTCACACTGTGGGTCAATGTATGCACACTCTTAGCGTCACACTGCAGGTCAATGTATGCACACTCTTAGCTTCACACTGTGGGTCAATGTATGCACACTCTTAGCGTCACACTGCAGGTCAATTCCCTTTGCTTTTTGCCCATGTAGGACCTGTATCAGATTGTTTCATGTCAGTGTGAACAGTGAATTTCCAATCTTTTGATCTCTTTTGTATGTGGAAATAATTGGTTTATGTATGCGACCCCGTAAGGGACAAGCGGTAGGAAATGGATGGATGTATGCGATGTGTGGTCAATATGGATGCTCCCGCGCTCAGGTCTCATTCATCTGACTAGAACGTCATCCAAAAGCGATAAGCGTCATCACCAAATTAAAAAGATAAAATAAATAGTTGACAACGGAGCAGAAAACAGGAGAACATAAAATGTTTCAGGAACTCACGTAAAAGTTCCAACACTCCTGTCTCTGACTGCTCACCAACAGACATCGAAGCAAAATATCCCGTAAAACTCCCAGAGACAAAATATTTGTCCTCTTCTACGTGCAATAATTCAATTCAGAAAATGTTGACTTTGATTGCACATAATCCTTGAAATGTCCCCAATGCAGCAGTACTGAGAGCCACTAGAGTGGAAGCCATGTTTGTTTCCGTAAACATTGCGCAACGTCATGTCAGCATGCGGGTCAGATTGCATTCACATTAGAATTTTTTTTTTTTTTAGAATGTCAACGGCCACTAAAAAGATGGGATTTGACACAAAAATGTGAAAGTGACATCTGACCCTGCAGTGTGAACGTAGTCATTAAAAACTTTTAGTTAAATGTCTCCTATTAAGCAAAAGTGACTTTTTAATGACGTTATAACACTTAGGCGTGTTTGTGAGCTACAATTGATCTTTTCTTTTTGCGAAAAGGCAAACCGAGCATGAAGTTGCTGTTGAACTGTGAGTGTAATGTTAGCACTGTAGCTAGCTAGGGTTGCCAACCGTTCCCTGAAAAACTCAATTGTCCTGTTTTGACAGACAAAAGTATGCCTTTCGTATTGAGCGTTCAAAGGACGCACTTTGTCTCGTATTTTCATTCCCTAAAAAGTAGTTGGTCATGTTTTAATGTTTCTGTGTGGACAAATGCCTTGGTACTGGTCCACTGATCAGGGACCACTGATCTATATTACATATATGTATGTAAAAAGTATTTTAGGTGCACACTAGCATTTATTGTATGGAGAAAAATGTATTTTTATACAAACCAACACAAAAATAGATTTGCAACCCAAAACATATTGACAAACAAAAAATGGTTGAAAACCAAAATCATGTATTTGCAACCCAAAACAATTGATTTGAAATCAAGGAAAAATACATTTAGAACAAAAAAAGTTTGTTTGCAATTTTTTTTTTGGATTACAAAAAATGTGTTTTCAAAAAATGCTTTGGTTACAAAATGTTTATTGAATGCAAATCCTTTTTTTGGTCAGTAATAATAATAATAATAATGGATTAGATTTTATGTCGCGCTTTTCTATTGTTAGATTCTCAAAGCGCTCACAGAGAAGTGGGAACCCATCATTCATTCACACCTGGTGGTGGTAAGCTACATTCGTAGCCACAGCTGCCCTGG
This sequence comes from Nerophis lumbriciformis, assembly GCF_033978685.3. Classification (NCBI taxonomy): domain Eukaryota; kingdom Metazoa; phylum Chordata; class Actinopteri; order Syngnathiformes; family Syngnathidae; genus Nerophis; species Nerophis lumbriciformis. The sequence continues at coordinate 39,694 of NC_084582.2, read as the reverse complement.
GGTAGACCGACGGAAGCGAGGCTGCCAGTTTGCGCCTACGGCCCCTCCGACCACCACCTATCATTCATTCATCATTCATTCACCAGTGTGAGCGGCACCGGGGGAAAGGGTGAAGTGTCCTGCCCAAAGACACAACAGCAGCGATTTGGATGTCAAGAGGCGGGGAGCGAACCTGCAACCCTCAGGTTTCTGGCACAGCCGCTCTACCCACCACGCCATACCGGTAATCGTTGTTATGGTCGGAAAAAAAATAGGGGTACAAATTGTTTTGGGGATTTTTGTTAGAAACATTTTATTGGTTAAAATGTGTTTATTTTTCGGTACAAGTTGTTTTTATGGTTGCACATACTGTTTGGTTAACAAATCGTTTGAATTTTGTTGGTTGCTCATCCTTTTTACAGTTGCAAAGAATTGTTTTCTTTTCAAACTTTTTATGCAACAATCACGTTACAAATCGTTGAGTTTTTTTTTGGTTACGATTGAACTTCAATCTTGTGGGCGGGGCCTCCCCCAAACAAAATGTCCGAAGCCTTTTTATTGGTCAGTATTGCCCACCCCTAGACCTTCCTTCAGCACTCACGCCCCTATGGAGACCGACCAATAAAAAGGCTTCTAACATATTGTTCAGAGGAGGCCCCGCCCACAAAATTGAAGTTGAGTCTTAAACAAAAAAAGGTTTGTAAAACAAAAAAATATCTGTAAAAATAAACGTATTTGCCATGAAACCTTTTTTTTAATATTAATATTTTAAAACTATTTGTTGGGTTGTAAATCATTGTTTTTGTTTGGTTGCATACAACTTGTCTCCGTGTTCTTGGAGAGACTCTCTGTAGCGACAGGCGTGTAAAACCCAGCTTGTTAGCATTAAGCTAGAGACAAAGAAAATAGTGTTTCTAGTGGGGCTTTTCTAGAAGCACTTTTCATAGTTTCAATTCCTGCATCAAAAGTAGATTTCATCAGATTGTGGGCCTCTGAGATAAAACATTGATGAAACACATATCAGCCTGTAGAATCAGAATAGTTTTTATATCAGCCTGTAGAATCAGAATCAGAATAGTTTTTATTGCCATTGTTTGAGAACGGGTTGACAAACTAGGAATTGTTCTTGGTGCGTCATTAAAGACATATAACACAGAATAGGCAATAATATATAACACAGAAAAGGTAATAATATAAAAGACGTATAACACAGAATAGGTAATAACATAAAAGACATGTAACACAGAATAGAAAAGCATGAGCTGTAACTGAGCTATCAGATCGTGTTATTGTTCATGTGCCTGATGGCCGAGGGGAAAAAGTGTTGAGGTGGCGGTAGGTGTGGGTCTGGATGGAGCGTAGTCTCCTGCCTGAGGGGAGAGGGGAGAATAGTTTGTGTCCAGGGTGAGAAGCGTCAGCTGTGATCTGACCCACACACCACCTGGTCCTGGAGGAGAACAGGTCCTGGAGGGATGGGAGCCTGCAGCCAATAACCTTCTTGTGGTTTGATCGATTAATTGTTTTGTCTTTCAGCAATTCCAGGGCCACATGGACAACTCCAAGGTGAAACGTAACTTCTTCAATCCGCCTGTGGTGGCTCGCTACATCAGGATCCACCCCCAACACTTCATGCTGAGGCCTGCACTGAGAATGGAGCTGCTGGGCTGCGATCTCAACAGTCAGCTTGCAATATTTGCTCAATTTCTGCGGGGAAAGTCTGAGGCAGCTGTGTGTGTGTGTGCAGGTTGCTCGTACCCTCTTGGCCTGAGTTCAGGGCGGATCACCAACATCAGCGCCTCCACGTATCGCTCTTCTCTGCTGCGCAGCTGGAAACCAAGTCTGGCTCGTCTCCATCAGCAGGGCAGCGTCAATGCCTGGAGGCCCAAGGTGAGGGATGTTCTCCGTGAGGGAAGAACCAAACAAGCCTTTCTCACACCATCTCCCAATTGAGCAGAGCAACAACCCTAGAGAGTGGCTGCTGGTGGACCTGATGGCGGTCAAGCGCATCACAGGCGTGGTGACCCAGGGGGCGACCTCTCTGCTGACGGAGATGATGGTGACCGAGTTTGCCGTGAGCGTTAGTTATGCTGACAACTCGTGGAGCAGCGTGTTGGAGGAGGACTCGCACAATGAAAAGGTAGAACCAAACTTTCAGACCACGACTCGTTCAGTCACCGCCCAGAGAACTCTGGTGCTAATCCAACCAGCAGCACCTATCAGATGAAGACTTGGACAACCTCTACCAGACTTGGAGGATGTTCATTCAGGTATTTGATTGTGTAGAAACAAAAGACATGACACAAAACTATACTCATGTGAAATGACAACTTTCTGGCTTTAAGAAACACGAAAAGAGTTCAATTTTGGTAGACGGGAACCGTTTAATTTTTACATCAAGCACTGCAAAAAAAGACTAGGGAACCACCGTGTACATTTTTTTTGCATCAGATGAAATCTGTTCATTAGTCTGAGTGTTCACACCTTAGAGAGCTGTTGCACCAGGTGGATTGACATGAATCATGGCTCTAACACCAGATATGTACATTGGAACAAAGGAGAGGATTCAACTTATTCAAGAAGGTGAATGTTACAAAAGATGTAGATTGTCTAACATCTTGACCGAGTGCTAACAACATGGGAAGGTTGTAAAAGACAAGCATACTTGTAGACCAAGGAACATATGAAAGCCTTGAGGCAGAAAACTCAAAGCAATATGTCTTGAAAAGAGAAAATGCACATCCAAAACCAACGGGCGAAGACTGGAATCAGCATCTGTGACCGAACTGTAAGAAACCGCCTCAGGGAAATGGGATTTAAAAACAGACAAGCCGTCATTAACACCTAAACAGAAAAGAACAGGGTTCTAATGGGCTAAAGAAAAGCAATGGTGGACGACGGATGCAAGTCATAATTAGTGATGAATCGCAAAACTGCGTTTGGCAAAGTGATGTTGAAACTTTTGTTTGGTGTCGTGCCATTGAGATTTATGAAGACGACTGCCTGAAGAAAACTTGCAAAAAGTCATTGAGGATATGGGCTGCATAATGATGGTTGTCATCACATCTTCACTAAATGCACACGTTTAATGGCATTGTGGACACTTTTCATCAATGGAAATTATGTCTGGGGAGACGACATCATCTCTCAAGATGATAATGCATCTTGCCATAGAGAAAAAAACTGTAAAATATTTTCTTGAAAAAAGACACAAATACAAACCCCGTTTCCATATGAGTTGGGGAATTGTGTTAGATGTAAATATAAACGAAATACAATGATTTGCAAATCCTTTTCAAGCCATATTCAGTTGAATATGCTACAAAGACAACATATTTGATGTTCAAACTGATAAACTTTTTTTTTTTTTTGCAAATAATCATTAACTTAGAATTTGATGGCAGCAACACGTGACAAAGAAGTTGGGAAAGGTGGCAATAAATACTGATAAAGTTGAGGAATGCTCATCAAACACTTATTTGGAACATCCCACAGGTGTGCAGGCTAATTGGAAACAGGTGGGTGCCATGATTGGGTATAAAAGTAGACTCCATGAAATGCTCAGTCATTCACAAACAAGGATGGGGCGAGGGTCACCACTTTGTCAACAAATACGTGAAAAAATTGTTGAACAGTTTAAGAAAAACCTTTCTCAACCAGCTATCGCAAGGAATTTAGGGATTTCATTATCTACAGTCCGTAATATCATCAAAGGGTTCAGAGAATCTGGAGAAATCACTGCACGTAAGCAGCTAAGCCCGTGACCTTCAATCCCTCAGGCTGTACTGCATCAACAAGCGACATCAGTGTGTAAAGGATATCACCACATGGGCTCAGGAACACTTCAGAAACCCACTGTCAGTAACTACAGTTGGTCGCTACATCTGTAAGTGCAAGTTAAAACTCTCTTATGCAAGGCGAAAACCGTTTATCAACAACACCCAGAAACGCTGTTGGCTTCCCTGGGCCTGAGTTCATCTAAGATGGACTGATACAAAGCGGAAAAGTGTTCTGTGGTCTGACGAGTCCACGTTTCAAATTGTTTTTGGAAACTGTGGACGTCGTGTCCTCCGGACCAAAGAGGAAAATAACCATCCGGATTGTTATAGGCGCAAAGTTGAAAAGCCAGCATCTGTGATGGTATGGGGGTGTATTAGTGCCCAAGACATGGGTAACTTACAAATCTGTGAAGGCACCATTAATGCTGAAAGGTACATACAGGTTTTGGAGCAACATATGTTGCCATCCAAGCAACGTTACCATGGACGCCCCTGCTTATTTCAGCAAGACAATGCCAAGCCACGTGTTACATCAACGTGGCTTCATAGTAAAAGAGTGCGGGTACTAGACTGGCCTGCCTGTAGTCCAGACCTGTCTCCCATTGAAAATGTGTGGCGCATTATGAAGCCTAAAATAGCACAAGGGAGACCCCCGGACTGTTGAACAACTTAAGCTGTACATCAAGCAAGAATGGGAAAGAATTCCACCTGAGAAGCTTCAAAAATGTGTCTCCTCAGTTCCCAAACGTTTACTGAGTGTTGTTAAAAGGAAAGTCCATGTAACACAGTGGTGAACATGCCCTTTCCCAACTTCTTTGGCACGTGTTGCAGCCATGAAATTCTAAGTTAATTATTATTTGCAAAAAAAAAATAAAGTTTATGAGTTTGAACATCAAATATGTTGTCTTTTTAGTGCATTCAATTGAATATGGCTTGAAAAGGATTTGCAAATCATTGTATTCCGTTTATATTTACATCTAACACAATTTCTCAACTCATATGGAAACAGGGTTTATTGTCCGGATCTCAAACAAATTGCAAATGTGTGGTGGAAATGAAAGAAAATGGTGGATGACAAGACTCCAACCAGCAATCAGAGAAAGTTGATTGATAAATAGTTGTGATTGTCACTCATTTATAAGTCCGTGCCTCAGAGGCTGCAAGATGTTTTAAAAGCCAGAGGTGGCACATAAAAGTACGAGTGGTTTAATGTAGTTTAAAAAATTTTTTTTATGATTCCATATTTTTTTCCTTAGAATTGGTATTCTTTTAAAAAGAATAAAAATATTCTGCTTGATCTAAAAATGAAACTGTTACTGACGACCAACATTTACATTCTTCATGTCATTAAGTGAAAAATAAACCATACTTCTGTGTCATGTCTGTTCTGCTTTGTTCTACAGAATTAAACAACTGCATGAACATCGTCCAAGACTGCTGATTCCATAATGTTTCTAGAGTTTATCGTACACGTTTGAAAACAATCATTCATTGACATTTTCTTTTCAAAGGCATTTGGCGCGCAGTTCAATAAGCAACATGGCAGGGAACAGTACAATGATATCATATAGATACAACCAGCAGTCTGACTGATGTCATTTTGTCACCACCAGGTGGCAAATGATGGTAACTCAACCATTAATTGTCATTAAAAGAACAGCAATTACACATATGACCCAATCCAAACAACCTTCCCTAGCCATGGTGCAGAAAAAAAAATCAACCAGCACAAACATGATCACACGACCAACTCATTGAACTTTGTGGATGTTATAAAACAAAACGTCCAATCAACATAAAAAAAACAAGATCCAAATGACACCCATTTAAATCCATTACAAGGGATGATGGGGAAATAATGCAAAACCCTCTCTCACACTTACCCACGTTTGTCGGCTTTTGGCCCCTGGCCAAATTTTTTAAGGCAAATGCGGCCCCCCAGTCAAAAGGTTTGGACACCCCTGCTCTATGGAGAAGGCTAATATTGGTCACCCCAGTCCTGTAATGAAAACCTGAGGCATCCTCCACATGTCTCATCTGGCTGGGTAAAGTTTCAAAACAATTGGAGGAAATATCTCGGGAAGTCATTTTAGCTCAGGGGCCACATGGAGGAAAAGCTTTTCCCACGTGGGCCGGACCAGTAAAATCATGGCATGATAACTTAAAAAAACAACTTCAGATTGTTTTCTTTGCTTTACTTCGGCCCAAAATAGAACAAGCACATTCTGAAAATACATATCACAAATAATCCTTTGGACAAAACACTTAATTGAACATTGTGAGGAAAAAATTGGTGCAGTTTCAAAAACACCATGAAGAATTTAAACTTCATCTCAGTGTTTCTACAAACAATTCAACTTTAAGTCACAGCTTATTCAGGATTAAACGAAATGAAGCATACATCAAATAAAATCGCTTCTGTGTATCAAGTACCTCATTTGTCATTTCCACTGTTGACTTTCTTTTAATTCTCCCAAAGACAATAATGTTCACAGAACTATATCAATTTGCAGCATTTTAGGTCTTTATTTTACTTTCTCACAAAGACAATAATGTTCACAGAACTTTATCAATGTGCAGTCTCATGCAGCATCTTAAGTCTTTATTTTACTTTCTTTAAAATCTCACAAAGACAATAATGTTCACAGAACTGTATCAATGTGTCTCATGCAGCATTTTAAGTCCTAATTTTACATTCTTTATTCTTTATTCTCACATAAGACAATAATGTTCACAGAACTGTATCAATGTGTAGTCTCATGCAGTATCTTAAGTCTTTATTTTCCATCCATCCATTTTCTATCGCTTGTCCCTTTTGGGGTCGCGTGGGGTGCTGGAGCCTATCTCAGCTGCATTCGGGCAGAAGGCGGGGCACACCCTGGACAAGTCACCAACTCATCGCGGGGCCAACACAGATAGACCGACAACATTCACACTCACATTCACACACTAGGGTCAATTTAGTGTTGCCAATCAACCTATCCCCAGGACTTTCTTTCAATTCTCACAAAGACAATAATGTTCACAAAACTATATCAATGTGTCTCATGTAGCATTTTAAGTCCTAATTTTACATTCTTTCAATTCTCACATAAGACAATAATGTTCGCAGAACTATATCAATGTGTCTCATGTAGCATTTTAAGTCCTAATTTTACATTCTTTCAATTCTCACATAAGACAATAATGTTCGCAGAACTTTATCATTGTGTCTCATGTAGCATTTTAAGTCCTAATTTTACATTCTTTCAATTCTCACATAAGACAATAATGTTCGCAGAACTTTATCAATGTGCAGTCTCAAGTAGCATTTTAAAGTCTTTATTTTACATTCTTTAAATTCTCAGATTAGACAATAATGTTCACAGAACTTTATCAATGTGCAGAGTCTGATGCAGCATTTTAAGTCTTTATTTTACCCTTGTTTGTTTGACGTTGGGTTGAGGGGGAGGAGTCACTTTATCGTGTACATCTTGCTTGGTATAATTGCTCGCCCCGATATAAACTATTTGCTTGCCTAACGGAATTGCTATTGCGACATCTAGTGGACACATTTAGAACTGCAGTTTCTTTGATTTAAAAATGCAGCCAGATTGAACGGTTCAGGCCCACATGTTTGATATCCCTGATCTAGGAGAAACTAACTACATGATATCACCAATTATTGGCAAAAAACTGTAGAAAATTATCTTTTTTTAATGTTTTGAGGTTAAAAATGTGCATAAAAGATGAACGCTAACAGAATTAGGCACACAACATGGTGAAAAATTGTTGTTTTCCCCTCAGACCATTGGCACATTTTCACTTTAGCCCAGTGCTTGTCAGATATTTTCTGTTACGCCCCCCCTAGGAAGAAGAAAGTATTTTGCGCCCCCACCATGACTATACATAGTATAATTTGTCAATAGAAATGTTATAACTATACCTTATTAACATTCAAGCAAACAACACACCAGTCTTTCCTCGTGGTCACAGCGAAGCCAAGTTCTACATATGCTTTGGTACGGCAAAAAAAGCAAGATTGTATACTTCCTACAGTCCAGCGTGGTGAGCTACCATCATGGTCTGGGGCTGGAGTTCATTGAGAGAAATCCTGTGATATTGTCAAATGAAATGTGATTGGTCCATAGTACAGACTTCTTACATATCATTCCTCTTCAGATCTTCACAGGAAACACAAGTCCGGACAAGGAAGCCCTCACTGTTTTTGAACCAGCTCTGTTTGGCCGCTACCTGAAGATCCACCCCCGTGGTTGGGCAAATGACATCGCTCTGCGTCTGGAGGTGCTGGGCTGCGACACGCAGGAAGTTCCCTAACGACGCATAATGCCACGCACAGCGGTTCCTTTTAAAATTGCACATTAACTCTGCGCTAAACTTTATAATATTGGACAGTTTTAGCGCTGTCTTGTGTAACGGATAGAACATTCAAACGGAGAGAACCTTGGACATACCGACACCTTCAGAATGTAAGCTTTGTAAAGAGTCAAACACAGATGGATGCATACCGTTTGAATGGTTATTGCTTTGTATTCATGTCTTGTTCTGCTTCACATAAATAATGTCAATGAATCTTGTTATCCATTGATTGTAAACATTTGTCATTTTTCTTGCATGTGAATAAAAAATCAATAGTACAATCCATGGAGAACAAAACATGTAATTACCAGTCTCGAAGGAAGTTCATTCATTTGTTTGAAGGGGAAATGTTAGAGTTCACAATCATTATGAAAGACATGACGACGGACGGATTTTTTTGAATGCATTCTAACTTGTAAATCAACTGAAATAAAAGTCTGCTTACAGCGGCGGTCCACTATTATGCCAATAAAATCCATTAAAAAAAACTTTAAAAAGCGGCAACAAGACTCCATTTACATGTTGTGACTTAAATATTAACAAATATTAGTATAGTGTTATTAGAATTGCTAACACAGGCAAACTATTTCTAGCAGAGCTGTGATCACAAGTTGGTGTACAATTTCCACAGGATCAACTGGTGAGGTGTTTCCTCACTTCTTTGAGGTTTATTTAATCATGCATCTCACCTGGAAAGTAGATGGCTGAGGACAAAAATATGAAATCATACAAAACAACCCACTCCAAACACCAATTAGTATTTGTTGCATCACCTCTGGCTTTTATAACAGCTTGTAGTCTCAGACGCATGGACTTAAGGAGTGACAAACAGTAATATTCATCAATCTTGCTCCAACTTTCTCTGATTGCTGCTGTCAGATCAGCTTTGCAGATTGGAATCTTGACCATGTTCTTCACATTTTATCACACATTTTCAGGTAGAATGAGATCCAGGCTATTTTCAAGTTGGAGTCTTGACCATGTTCTTCACCTTTTATCACACATTTTCAGGTGGAATGAGATCCGGACTATTTGCAGGTTGGAGTCTTGACCATGTTCTTCAACTTCCACCACACATTTTCAGGTGGACTGAGATCCGGACTATTTGCAGGTTGGAGTCTTGACCATGTTCTTCACCTTTTATCACACATTTTTAGGTGGACTGAGATCCGGACTATTTGCAGGTTGGAGTCTTGACCATGTTCTTCAACTTCCACCACACATTTTCAGGTGGAATGATAGCCAGGCTATTTGCAGGTTGGAGTCTTGACCATGTTCTTCAACTTCCACCACACATTTTCAGGTGGACTGAGATCCGGACTATTTGCAGGTTGGCGTCTTGACCGTGTTCTTCACCTTCTATCACACATTTTCAGGTGGAATGAGAACCGGACTATTTGCAGGTCCGAATCTTGACCATGTTCTTCACCTTTTATCACACATTTTCAGGTGGACTGAGATCCAGACTATTTGCAGGTTGGAGTCTTGACCATGTTCTTCACCTTTTATCACACATTTTCAGGTGGAATTAGATCCGGACTATTTGCAGGTTGAAGTCTTGACCATGTTCTTCAACTTCCACCACACATTTTCAGGTGGACTGAGATCCGGACTATGTGCAGGTTGGAGTCTTGACCATGTTCTTCACCTTCTATCACACATTTTCAGGTGGAATGAGAACCGGACTATTTGCAGGTCCGAATCTTGACCATGTTCTTCACCTTTTATCACACATTTTCAGGTGGACTGAGATCCAGACTATTTGCATGTTGGAGTCTTGACCATGTTCTTCACCTTTTATCACACATTTTCAGGTGGAATGAGATCCAGACTATTTGCAGGTTGAAGTCTTGACCATGTTCTTCAACTTCCACCACACATTTTCAGGTGGACTGAGATCCGGACTATGTGCAGGTTGGAGTCTTGACCATGTTCTTCAACTTCCACCACTCATTTTCAGGTGGAATGAGAGCTGGACTATTTGCAGGTTGGAGTCTTGACCATGTTCTTCAACTTCCACCACACATTTTCAGGTGGACTGAGATCCAGACTATTTGCAGGTTGGAGTCTTGACCATGTTCTTCACCTTTTATCACACATTTTCAGGTGGAATGAGATCCGGACTATTTGCAGGTTGGAGTCTTGACCATGTTCTTCAACTTCCACCAAACATTTTCAGTTGGACTGAGATTCGGACTGTTTGTAGGTTGGAGTCTTGACCATTTTCTTCAACTTCCACCACACATTTTCAGGTGGACTGAGATCCGGACTATTTGCAGGTTGGAATCTTGACCATGTTCTTCACATTTTATCACACATTTTCAGGTAGAATGAGATCCAGGCTATTTTCAGGTTGGAGTCTTGACCATGTTCTTCACCTTTTATCACACATTTTCAGGTGGAATGAGATCCGGACTATTTGCAGGTTGGAGTCTTGACCATGTTCTTCAACTTCCACCACACATTTTCAGGTGGACTGAGATCCGGACTATTTGCAGGTTGGAGTCTTGACCATGTTCTTCACCTTTTATCACACATTTTTAGGTGGACTGAGATCCGGACTATTTGCAGGTTGGAGTCTTGACCATGTTCTTCAACTTCCACCACACATTTTCAGGTGGAATGATAGCCAGGCTATTTGCAGGTTGGAGTCTTGACCATGTTCTTCAACTTCCACCACACATTTTCAGGTGGACTGAGATCCGGACTATTTGCAGGTTGGCGTCTTGACCATGTTCTTCACCTTCTATCACACATTTTCAGGTGGAATGAGAACCGGACTATTTGCAGGTCCGAATCTTGACCATGTTCTTCACCTTTTATCACACATTTTCAGGTGGACTGAGATCCAGACTATTTGCAGGTTGGAGTCTTGACCATGTTCTTCACCTTTTATCACACATTTTCAGGTGGAATTAGATCCGGACTATTTGCAGGTTGAAGTCTTGACCATGTTCTTCAACTTCCACCACACATTTTCAGGTGGACTGAGATCCGGACTATTTGCAGGTTGGAGTCTTGACCATGTTCTTCACCTTCTATCACACATTTTCAGGTGGAATGAGAACCGGACTATTTGCAGGTCCGAATCTTGACCATGTTCTTCACCTTTTATCACACATTTTCAGGTGGACTGAGATCCAGACTATTTGCATGTTGGAGTCTTGACCATGTTCTTCACCTTTTATCACACATTTTCAGGTGGAATTAGATCCGGACTATTTGCAGGTTGAAGTCTTGACCATGTTCTTCAACTTCCACCACACATTTTCAGGTGGACTGAGATCCGGACTATGTGCAGGTTGGAGTCTTGACCATGTTCTTCAACTTCCACCACACATTTTCAGGTGGACTGAGATCCAGACTATTTGCAGGTTGGAGTCTTGACCATGTTCTTCACCTTTTATCACACATTTTCAGGTGGAATTAGATCCGGACTATTTGCAGGTTGAAGTCTTGACCATGTTCTTCAACTTCCACCACACATTTTCAGGTGGACTGAGATCCGGACTATGTGCAGGTTGGAGTCTTGACCATGTTCTTCAACTTCCACCACACATTTTCAGGTGGACTGAGATCCAGACTATTTGCAGGTTGGAGTCTTGACCATGTTCTTCACCTTTTATCACACATTTTCAGGTGGAATGAGATCCGGACTATTTGCAGGTTGGAGTCTTGACCATGTTCTTCAACTTCCACCACACATTTTCAGGTGGACTGAGATCCGGACTATTTGCAGGTTGGAATCTTGACCATGTTCTTCACCTTTTATCACACATTAACAGGTGGAATGAGATCCGGACTATTTGCAGGTTGGAGTCTTGACCATGTTCTTCAACTTCCACCACGCATTTTTAGGTGGAATGAGATCCGGGCTATTTGCAGGTTGGAGTCTTGACCATGTTCTTCAACTTCCACCACACATTTTCAGGTGGACTGAGATCCAGACTATTTGCAGGTTGGAGTCTTGACAATGTTCTTCAACTTCCACCACACATTTTCAGGTGGACTGAGATTCGGACTATGTGCAGGTTGGAGTCTTGACCATGTTCTTCAACTTCCACCACTCATTTTCAGGTGGAATGAGAGCTGGACTATTTGCAGGTTGGAGTCTTGACCATGTTCTTCAACTTCCACCACACATTTTCAGGTGGACTGAGATCCAGACTATTTGCAGGTTGGAGTCTTGACCGTGTTCTTCACCTTTTATCACACATTTTCAGGTGGAATGAGATCCGGACTATTTGCAGGTTGGAGTCTTGACCATGTTCTTCAACTTCCACCAAACATTTTCAGTTGGACTGAGATTCGGACTGTTTGTAGGTTGGAGTCTTGACCATTTTCTTCAACTTCCACCACACATTTTCAGGTGGACTGAGATCCAGACTATTTGCAGGTTGGAGTCTTGACAATGTTCTTCAACTTCCACCACACATTTTCAGGTGGACTGAGATCCGGACTATGTGCAGGTTGGAGTCTTGACCATGTTCTTCAACTTCCACCACTCATTTTCAGGTGGAATGAGAGCTGGACTATTTGCAGGTTGGAGTCTTGACCATGTTCTTCAACTTCCACCACACATTTTCAGGTGGACTGAGATCCAGACTATTTGCAGGTTGGAGTCTTGACCGTGTTCTTCACCTTTTATCACACATTTTCAGGTGGACTGAGATCCGGACTATTTGCAGGTTGGAGTCTTGACCATGTTCTTCAACTTCCACCACACATTTTCAGGTGGACTGAGATCCAGACTATTTGCAGGTTGGAGTCTTGACCGTGTTCTTCACCTTTTATCACACATTTTCAGGTGGAATGAGATCCGGACTATTTGCAGGTTGGAGTCTTGACCATGTTCTTCAACTTCCACCAAACATTTTCAGTTGGACTGAGATTTGGACTGTTTGTAGGTTGGAGTCTTGACCATTTTCTTCAACTTCCACCACACATTTTCAGGTGGAATGAGATCCGGACTATTTGCAGGTTGGAGTCTTGACCATGTTCTTCAACTTCCACCACGCATTTTTAGGTGGAATGAGATCCGGGCTATTTGCAGGTTGGAGTCTTGACCATGTTCTTCAACTTCCACCACACATTTTCAGGTGGACTGAGATCCGGACTATGTGCAGGTTGGAGTCTTGACCATGTTCATCAACTTCCACCACACATTTTCAGGTGGACTGAGATCCGGGCTACTTGCAGGCCAGGTTTGGACTTTGTTTATTTTCTTTACTGTGTTTGGTATTGTTTCCTTTCCAGTGGTCCTCATTACTTTGGCCTCCCACACCTGTCCCTGATTGGCAACCTGAGCACACCTGTTCCAAGTTGACAATCAGACTTCTTTTTAAACTTTATCATTGTTTCCTGTTTTCAAGTGCATGTTCCTGCATGTGCACTCCCCAGTTGCACTATTTCCTTTGGTTATTAAAGTCATGTTTATCTGCCATTTCTGCATCTTGGCGTTCAAGACCAACAGAACCCTAACCGTGACATTGACCTTTTGTGTCTTTCCTTGTGGAAAGTGTTTAGGTTTTGGTCCATGGCAAGATGCTTTTTAAAAAATGATATCATCATCCTGTGGAAATGTGCACTCTTTCTTCAGGCAGTCGTCTTCGTAGATCTCACCAAACCAAAGTTCCAGCATCATCACCTTGCCCAAAGCAGATTTGTGATTCATAACTGAATGTGACTTTCATCCAGTCATCTACAATCCATTGCTTTTCCTTACAGAATCCCTTTGGAACCTTGTTTTTTTTCCCTGTTTAATTGTTAAATCCTTTAGCTTTTCTGTTTCTAAATCCCATTTCCTTTGGGCGGTTTCTCACAGACGCTGATTCCATGTGTTCTTCTTTACTGTGCATTTTCTCTTTTCAAGACATCACTTCCTTGAGGCTTTCATGTGTTCTTTGGTCTACCACAACCTTCCCATGTTGTTTGTACTTAAACACAGCTGACTGTGAACAATCCACATCTTTTGCAACATTGCGGGACAATTTACCTTCTTGAGGAAGTTTAATCCTCTCCTTTGTTCCAATGGACATCTCTGGTGTTGGAGCCATGATTCATGTCAATCCACCTGCTGCAACAGCTCTCTTAGCTGTGAACACTCCTTTTTAACTGCAGACTAATGAACAGATTTCATCTGGCACAGGTGTGAGCTTTGCAAATGAAAATGTACAAGCTGATTTCAGAATTTCCTCTCAGAATTGAGTGATTCCATGATATTTTTACTCTTCTTGATTTAAAAATGAAACCGTTACTGACAATTTATGTTCTCGGGGGCCGCATTGGGTCAAAAAAATTGTCCGGGCTGTGTGTGTGTGTGTGTGTGTGTGTGTGTGTGTGTATGTATATATATATATATATATATATATGTATGTATGCGCTCTACCACGGTAATCGAGCACTATTTTTTGGATAATCTAATTAAGACACACATATTATATATATACATTATATATATATATATATCCATCCATCCATCCATCCATCCATCTTCTTCCGCTTATCCGAGGTCGGGTCGCGGGGGCAGCAGCTTAAGCAGGGAAGCCCAGACTTCCCTCTCCCCAGCCACTTCGTCCAGCTCCTCCCGGGGGATCCCGAGGCGTTCCCAGGCCAGCCGGGAGAGATAGTCTTCCCAGCGCGTCCTGGGTCTTCCCCGTGGCCTCCTACCGGAGATATATATATATATATATATATATATATATATATATATATGTATATATATATTCCACACGCACTATTTGACTAAAAGAGTGAGCACTTGCTGCACGCTCGCCTGACACTGCGGCGCGAGTGCGATGATGTCACCTTATCGATGGTAAAATGCATTTTTAGATATTATGATTTTCCTGAGTGGCTAGCAGACCTTAAGAGTAACAAATGGTAGAAAATAGATCAGAAAAGACAAATAAAAAAAAACCTTAGGCTTCATGAGGGCCAGATTTTAATTTGGAGACCCTGTTTTAGTGTTTCTCCAATCCAGAAAGTTGACATTGAAAATGTAGTTTTGTGCCATGTCTGTTTCTACAAAAGCATAAAACCTCCAAGTCTACTCAAGCCATCTTTTTTGCTGCCTCCAAATCCAAGCCTAACAAAAACAAAAGCTTGTTTTGGACTGACACTTCAATGTTTAAAAGTATAATGTAATGGAATAACAACGCACAAAAGAACCATTACGTGTTTGGGAAATCAAAACATTGTGGTAGTTTCCTCTCCAGTTCAACATGTTCTTGCCATGGGAAATGGAACCGTCTCCCTTCTTTCTATCTTGGCATTTTATTCACTCCATCTTCCAATGTTCCATAACTGTTTTTCTGGCTTATCTGCTGTTCACATTGTTCTCTCACAAGCAGTTTGTGTCTAATTATCTTTGTAGGGGAGATAGTGGTGAGGGCAGGATGTCAGGTTAGTGTCTAATTATTTTTGTAGGGGAGATAGGAGTGAGGTCAGGACGTCAGCGTGAGATATGCTGCTGCCAAACCAAAACAGAAAGTGTCACCATGGGAACATGCAGAGGTCCTTCCTGGCGTTGCTTTTAGCTCCTTTCAAAGGTGAACAATATCAAATAATATTGTGGCCCTCGGTGGAAGACATGTGATCACCCCTGCCCTATTCCTTCAATATTTCCCCAAAGCTGTGGGAAGTATTGGGCTAAATGATACGGTTTTTAAATGAAATTAGGAATGTGTAACGCTACCTTCTGAGGGTGTCAACAAAAAATCTTATTTTGACTGAATTGCGATACTTATTTGTAGCGATTCTTAATCTTTTTTTTTTTTTTTAATCAAAATTCGATTTTTTATTAGTTGTTTAAATCTGTCCTCTCATATAGTTGATGTAGATGATCTAGATCTGCTGTACTTTGGAAGAGAGACGCGTTGGATACTTTATTTGTATTTGACTTTATTCAATGTTTGGCTACAATTGTATTCAACAAAAGCAGTTTTCTTACAGAAATGTATCAGAGGTGTTTATCTAGTTTTGGAAGAATGTAGTTGATCATATAAGTGGCACCCAATGTTATAAAAAAAAGTCTTGATTTTGAATGGAGAATCCATTCTTAATGGAATCATTATCCTCAAGATAAGATTCCCAGCCCTACGACCTCCACCTCCTAGTACCTCCTAGCACCGCCTAGCACAAATACAAAATGGTTCCTACCACCTGATGGCAGCAAACACTTCACGGGTACACGCGGAGGTTGTAACCTGTTCAAAGCCCACGTTTATGCTTTCACACGCAGATCCAACATTTGGCAACCAGGATGGAAGAAAGTTACACGTCTATGTGTGGCAAAGTTATGTCCAAGTTTCATCTCATAGCACATAACTGTGGTGCGTTCAAGGACACCTGATAAAAGTTCAAAACAAAGGGTTTTAGACGCCCAGCAGTTGCACTAATTCAATGAAATAATAATGATGTGTTATTATGATAATTATCATCATCTCTACCTTAGGAAACTTGACATATTTATAAGGATATTTTAGTGCATAATGACATATAATAATTCAAACTCACACCCCGGCTACTTTATATTAAATTGGTTTTATTGTAATAAATCAAATACCAAATAATTTAGGTACTTCAGGATCCTTTAAAAAGTCCTAATGGTTGGAATGTTTGATGTGAAAGAATATTGATGAAATGGAGACATAAACATGGCTACTGTTCTTCCAGGTCGTCACGTTGACAAGACACACAATTATCCATGGACCAGAGCAGGGGGGTTCAAACTTTTTCCAGCTAGGGCCGCACAAGAAAAATTGAAGGATGTTGGGGGCCACTTGAATACATTTTGTATACCGAAGATACTAAAATCAATACAATAAAGGTCAATCAATACATGCTACAACATATCTTAGCTTTGTGTTATCGGTAACAAAGCATATTCCACCTAAATGTGACATCTGTACAAGTATAAAACAGGCTAAATGGAGTCAAAATACAATCGTATTGGCCAATAGACAAGAGCAAAACAATCACTGTTCAGTAACGTGGTCACTGATTGGCTCAGCCTCTGATTCACAATCCTAATCTAGATATGTTAATCCTCTTTGTTAAAATGTAAAAAAAACATGAACAAGGTTTAGTTACCTAGTTACAACTAAGTTTTAAGTACATTTTTTAGTACATGTAAACAAACTGGGTGTGTATGTGAGGTGGTGATGTTTTTAGTGCTAGTAAACATATTATATATATATATATATATACTTGCAGTGTGTATATTGTACATATTACATATTGTTATGAAGGTGTCTGTTACTACATTATATATATACTTGCAGTGTGTATATTGTACATATTACATATTCTTATGAAAGTGTCTGTTACTACATTATATATATATATACTTGCAGTGTGTATATTGTACATATTACATATTCTTATGAAAGTGTCTGTTACTACATTATATTTATATATACTTGCAGTGTGTATATTGTACATATTACATATTGTTATGAAGGTGTCTGTTACTACATTATATATATACTTGAAGTGTGTATATAAAATGGAGGGTTTTGAAGTTGTTGAGGGCTTTGAAAACTATAATGGTCACTCCCATTAGAAGCATTTTACAAGCGTTTTTAATCATCTTTAGGATCTTAAAAAAAAAGGAAGAAAAAAGACGTTTGTTTTTGTTTCTCATAATGATTGTGAACAATCAAATTCCAAACAAAGTAAAGTTGCCCTTTAAATGGCAAGTAAATATATATTTTTTGGCTACTTTATGTAAGCAGCCTAAGTGTACTTAGGCTGCATACATAGATTTAAATTACAGTAGGTGCTTTGTTTGAAAAAAATCAACCTGAAAAAAATATATATATTTACGCATTGGGAGTCAGTGGCGCCCTCTTGTGTCACTCATTGCAATGACAGATTAATGAAAGTGGTTGAAATGTAGCGGCAATACGCCCTGATTTTTTGTTAAATATACCACCTTGTTCATGTTTGTATTATTTTTCTCTTTAGATAAGCTAGCTTTTATACAACAGATTCATAAAATATTCAAATATCACAAAACGTGAAGTCGCAGGAACACCATCGAAAAAAAAAGTCCAAGAAGTGACATTGGCTTCGCGCATGCGTGGACCTCGGCCCCAACTTCTTTTTTAACTTTTTTATTTTTTGTTGTATCAATAAAACATAGAATGATCAGTATTGTGGATTGATATATTTGATGTATATAAAGTATTTTTTTTAAAGATGTATTTATTTCCTTTTAAGGCTGCTTAAGGTTTCTGTGCAGTTTCAAAATAAATACTGTATTCCTAAGTAACGGTTGTTTTGTATGAAATCTTCTATCAGAAATTGTTACTCGAATAAAGATCATAAAAATCAACTATTTTGGAAAGTTAATAAATGCCACGGAACGTTAAAGTATTTCTAAATCTGGAACAATGTGACGGAAGTGACGTCCTCTTCGCGCATGCGTGGAACAACTACCAAACATTTGGAATTAATTTGGCGGCTGTTTATCTACTCCCGAGTTATGCAATGTTTTGGTTTGGAGATTGGTGAGTGACTACAGCTTTATTTACACATATAACCTATATCTCGAGATTGGTGAGTTTATTTACATGTATAACATATATCTCTCCTTGTAGCGACTTAGCACAACAGCTAGCGATAGCTCCTCGGCTAAAATCTCGCGTTTTAAACATTCATGTTCGCGTCAAACTGCTAATCATATTTAGACGATTACTATTGCATTATAATCATTCAATATTTTTTTTAATTATTTCCCCTTCTTCGTGTTTATATTCTTGTCCCCTTTACTTTTAGGTAATATAGTTTTTAGACAACACATTCATAAAATATTCTAATATAACAAAACGTGACGTCAAAAAGTGACGTTGTCTTCGCGCATGCGCGGATCACGGCCCTTTATGTACAATTACTTTACGAAAAGGTTTATTATCAACAGAGGTCACAACATCAGAACTATATATATTAGTTAGTTGTCAAACTTGTTTTTTTTTATATTCAACAATTTTACACATCCATCAGGTTGAATAAAAAATGTCAATGAAAGTAAATAAAAGCAAATACAAAGAGTATTATAAATAATAAAAAATATGATACAATTTAAACAAAAAAAGTTTAAATTAAGTCACTTTAAAACGTTTTAATGAAGATATATATTTAAGGGTTTTTGTACTTTTAACCATTTTCCCAGATTTAATTGATCATTTGAAACCCATCCATCCATCCATCCATTTTTCTACCGCCTCTAGCGCCTTCTACCACCATGAGGCGGGAGAACTGCGTGCCTCACCCAGTGCGTCTTCCGCAGCCGTTTTATGATTGCTCAGCACAAGAAATATGTTACACACATACAGTTGTTGACAAAATACACTGTGCATTATATACCTCAGCTAACTAAACTATGGAAATGTAAAATATAATTCATATAGCAATACGGTCTCACTGCACAGCGGGCCAGCTGTTAGCCGAGTCATTGCGCAATCCATGGTGAGGCTCAACTGGCTGCTGACTCACCGCAAGTCTCTTCTCAGTATTTGAACGGCAAATGTGAAAATTCAGCGATTTTGAATAAAAATCATCTAAAACTGGTGAAGTTAAATGGAAAATAAATTAAATCTTGGAAAATGATTAAAAGTACTGAAGACCTTAAATTGATATCTTTATTGAAAACATTTAAAGTGATTGAATGTAGCCCTTTTTTTCTCTATGAATTTTGTATTTTATCATATTTTTTTAATTATTTGTAATCCTGTATTTGTATTAGCTTTTATTTTATTTCCTTGACATGTTGTGTTAAAGTCATAATTTGCCCAACCTGATGTATAAAATTGTTGAATATGTAGAAAGTGCCTTGACTTTTATTTACATTGTGGACATGTTTTTGTTAAAAAAAATAGTGTATATTTGTTTGTTTGATTGTGTTTGTTTCCATTGCAGGAAATGTAGTCTTGATTTAATTTATTCTTAATTTTTTTTGTCAGCCTTTCTCTTTTTTTGTAAAGGGGGCTCACATGCCTGCAAATGTTTAGCTAGTCCTCGGCTTGAAAATGTCTCTCCCCATAGCCCGTGTGTGGTATAGCGGCTGAAGAGTAGTTTCAAACTGAATAACCAGCAGCCTTCAGGCAATAAACCTAGCGTTAATGAAAACAATAACAAAAACTGCTAATTAATGACTTTATAAGCAACACGTTAGGTTACTCCATACAGCAAAAATTAATCTGCGTACTTTCAAAATTTTAAATGCTAAATATCTTTAAAAAAAACGACACCAGTGCAAAGGGAAACAGTGTTTCAATGGTATTTGAACCATAATGATATTAAAGGAGCTAGGCATTTTTGAAGCTAAATTTTTTTCGCTTTTTAAGACTAAGAAAATAAGTCACCTACTTTTTGGAAAGTGAACTTTAAAACATAATAATTGCATGAATAAAAAGTAAGTAACTTAAAGAAAATCCCTTCATGCAATGTTATAAAACTTGATAGATTTTCTTTTTAAATTATTTAATGAACCAAGTACCGACGTTACAATAAAAAATAGCTGTAACTTCCATATTTTGTTGAATTTTCAAACAGTGTTTTACAGTGAATAACCATAGCAGTGGACTTTTTTCCGGATGAAATGTTACAATGTTTGTTTTGTTTGTCCAAGGCGGCGCCTGCAGCCTCACAAAAAGATTTTACGGAAGCTTATAAACCATGATAGGATGCTTAGGACACAGGCCCATGTAGTGGGCCTGCTGCGATGGAAGAACCTCCGGTAATTTCACTGCAGCCTGGAAGTTGTCGTCGTACATCAGAATGTGTACGAGGCTCCACTCCTTCGACATGGCAAAGTGGTTCCAAAGTCTCTCACAAAGCGCAAAAAGATATTACCTCGCTGTACTTCAAATTGCTTAAATGACAAGGTTTAAAAGTGAATATGGAAAGTTTGCTGCGGGAGCCAACTCAACACACGTCTGCTCAGCACAGCACATTATAAGTACAATACTTATTCATTGTTCTCATATATGACAGGGAAGCAAAGGAGAGAGCGGACCGATGGGCGTTCCAGGTGCTCAAGGTCTGAGTGGAACCAAAGGAGACAAGGTATGTGGTGAAAAAGTCCACCAGGAGGCAGTGTTTACCCAGGAGTTGAATACAAGTCTTACATTCAAGCAGAATGAAATATTTCTGTCCTTGTAGTGCTTCAGTACTTTGAATTTATTCTGAAGATAGTATATTATGTAAGTATTTATCAATACTTACAATTTCTTCTAAAGACAGTATAACATCTGTTTATGTCCTTGTAGTACATCATTATGCTGTTTTTTTTAAATTATTTATTTATTTTTTATTAAATCAACATAAAAAACATAAGATACACTTACAATGAGTGCACCAGTGACGTGCAGTCAGGGGAGGCTGGAGAGGCAGTGCCTCACGTGCCATCATGGAAAGAAAAAAAATTATTAAATTGTTATATGTATCCAGGGTTAGGGTTAGGGTTAGGGTTAGGGTTAGGGTTAGGGTTAGGTTTGGGGTTAGGGTTAGGGTTAGGGTTAGGGTTAGGGTTAGGATTGGGGTTAGGGTTAGGATTGGGGTTAGGGTTAGGGTTAGGATTGGGGTTAGGGTTAGGGTTAGGGTTAGGGAAGAGGGGGGGTGGGGGGATATAAGGAAAATAAAGAGGGGAAGTACAGAGGGAATGTGCGCTGTCCTTCGACAATCCAACCGGCTAACACTCACATCTCGTTTAGGCCCCCCGGATATCTGGTGCCCAACTTTACGATCCAGAGGAGCTCCGCCCTGTGACGTTGGGCGAGGCTCCATCTGGGGTTCATCTCGAGGACAGTCACCCGGACGGAAGACCAACCGTGTCGGACAAAGTGCTGGACCAGGTGAGTGTCGGTATTTTTGTGTCTAACGATGTTGTACTTGTGTTGGGCGAATCTCCTAGCTATGGTATTGCCCGTCTCGCCCACGTACATCTCGCCACATCGTTGACACCGAATCACATATACACAATTCTGGGTGTGTCGGCCGCCACGGCACAACGGCTGGAAAACCTTGCGGTTGTGGGGGTTCACCAACCATTGCGCGCGGCGGACAAGGGTGTCCCTCCGAGTGGAGGGCGGGTCTCTCAATGAGCTGACCCTGGCCCTGACCAACAGATCACTCAAGTTAGAATTCTTCCGGTAGGCCGGCACCACATAATGCTCCGGCAGCCTCCCACTACTCTCCAAAAAGGTCCGGAAGTTGTTTTTGACCTTTCTAACGACCCGTACGGCCGCGGGAGAGTAGGTGGTGATCAAGGGGATCACGTCTGTCCCAGGGGGAGGTCCCTTCGGGTCCAGGAAGACCCTCAACTGCCGTCTGAGGAAGGACCTGGAGTAGCCCCTCCTCTTCAGGGCAGAGAAGAGGGCCTTCGAGGCCACCAGGAAGTCCTCCCGCCTGGTGCAGATACGATGAAACCTAAGTAATTGGGATTTCACCAGCCCCGCAAAGGTGTGCTTGGGGTGGAAGCTGCTTTTGTAAAGGAGCGCATGGGTGTCGGTCCCCTTGAAGAACACCTTAATGTCCAAATGTTGCGTTTTATCAAAATTCGGACCCTTGAATGTCGTGGTATCCAAAAAGTCGACGGATGTGATGCTCGTGGTCGACTTGATGGTAATGTTTTTATTGTGAGTGTTCAGCGCGTTCAAAAATATGCCGAACTCCTCACCGGAATGAGTCCAGACGCCCCATATGTCATCAAGGTACCGGAAGTAGTGGAGAGGACGTTTTGGGCAAGAGGCCAAGGCCGCGGTCTCCCACTCTGCCATAAAAATGTTGGCATAAGCCGGCGCAAATTTCTTGCCCATAGCAGTGCCCTTAATCTGGAGGTAGAAACGACCATCGAACTCAAAATCGTTTCTCCTCAAATTAATTTCAAGGAGCTGCAAGAGCTCCTTTTCAGGCCTGCTGATGTCACGGTACCTGTGGAAGACATTTTTGACAGCCTGGACACCCTCACTGATGTCAATGTTTGTATACAGGCTGTCAATGTCAATGGTAAATAAGATGGCATCTGGGGGAATGTGCACATTCTTGATTTTATCAATGAAATCATAAGTATCCCTGAGGTAGCTGTCGTGTCGAACGGAGAGGGGCGTTAAAAAATGGTCGATGTACTCTGCCGTTCTGTACGTCTCGCTGCCGCAGTCAGACACAATGGGTCGGCCCGGAGGGATCTCGTGGGGCTTACTCCATTTGTCTGGCTCCTTGTGAATTTTGGGGAGCATATAAAACCTGCGGGAGCGAGGGTCCGGTTCCCCCAGGAGATACCTTTTTTGTTTCAAATTGATAAATTTTTTAAGTAGAAGATTATCGAGAATCTTTTCTACCATGGGGATGGTTTGGGGATAAATTGGTTCCGGCAGGGGTTTATAATAGGTCATATCACCCAACTGTCGAGAACCCTCCCATATATATTGCGATCTGTCAAAAATGACAACAGCGCTCCCCTTGTCAGCTGGTTTGATCACAATGTGTTTGTTTCTTTTCAGACTATAAAGGGCCTCCACTTCTTCGCGTGTCAAATTGGGGGTGACCGCAGGTGCGCAGCCCGAGCCGGACAATGTGAGCCCATCGGCCTGGACCATCGCCTGGAATTCCGGAGGCAAAAGTCCAGGTGAGGGCTCCCAGCCGGAGCGGGCTGTGAATGGTGTGGGTCTGAGAGTCTCTTGTTTCTCATAATACAGGGCCAGTTTGACACGTCTATGGTAGCGCTGGAGGTCAAATTGAAGTTGATGATGCCAGTCACTACTGAGATTGGTAGAAGGAATAAAGTTGAGGCCCTTGTTGAGGAGGGAGATTTGTGAAGGGGTCGGCGTGAAATTATGGGCCAAATTTATCACGTTCTTATTGCCCCCCCGAGTGTTCGGGATTATGGGGATTCCCAGTTTAAATAAGTAAGCCAGTGCACGAGCATTAGCTCGGCTGTGTCCCGAGTCCAATGGATCAGGTCAGGTTGGGTATCAAATGCCTGGCTGTTGAGGGCCGGGATGTGATCATAATGGTTCCTGATGTAACTATTCAGACTCCCGAGGTTGGTTTTCTGCTCCGCGGGCAGAGAGGCTGAATAATTGATCAGGGGGATTAGCACCCGGGCACGTGGGAAGGTGTTCCTGGCTGCCCTGAGTGCCCCTTGGAGCTGCTTAATAGTAGTCTCCTTAACCTTCTGTTCACGGTTGTTGATCCCAAAGGCTAGTACCAACACATCCACCTGGTCCAGCACCATGTCTCTCGCGGCTGTGGCCCTAGCTAGGATGGCCTCCGCGTGGCGGAAGGTGGCCCCCGGGTAACTGTCTATTTGTAGGTCGTTCACCTCGAAGGTTGGTATGCGACTCAGATTGGAGTCGCCGATCATCAAGAGCCTCTCGCTGACCGACAACTTCCAATCTGACAATTTTCTATTTGAATTGTCGTGTCTAGTGGGCTTACGGGGAGGGCCATAAGGGAATTCCTCCTCTGAATCGGTACCCTCTGAATCCGACAGGTGTTGTGGAGTGCCTGGGACAAAAGAAGTGCCTGGGACAGAAGGCCACTTACCCGTCGCCTCCCCCGGCGCCCCAGGGAGATGAGGGACCCGATCGGGAGGCGAGCAGAGAGGGGAAGGGGGAGGAGGAATAACATGGAGCCCCCCACGGTCCTGTCCCCGCTGAGGTGAGTCCGGGTATTCCACGAGCGGGGCCCCGGGAGATGTGGGCTCCCGTGGCGAATGTTCACTCTGTGATGTGGTCCCCTCTTCCGTCTCATGGCTGAGTTGGGACCCGTCGGAGGACGTGGAAGAGTTGTGTGTGGACATCATCGGCGAATGCTCCAAGCGATCCTGCTCCTCGTCCCGAAGATCCAGGAGCGGAGCCACGGAGACTGCGGACCCCTGTGGTGAGTCACTGTCGTCCTCGGTCTGGGTGGGGGTATCCTTCTGTGTTATGTCCGCTCTGTGTACCACGACGGTGGGATCCTGTCTTGCAGGTGATCCCGGCGGAAGTGCCCTGCGGCGTGTGGGAGGAGACTGGGTCGGAGGAGTCTCCCGTGTGGTGTCGTCCACAGGGCGGCGTTTCTCCCTCTGCTCCCTAGGTGGTTCCCTGGCTGCAGGAGCCGGCGGACGGCGGGGGAGGAAGATCGGGGCCATCCGCAATGGAGGGACCGCTGCTCGATCCACCTCCGGAGACCAGTCTGAGCGGGGGGCGTCGGTGCTGGTGGCCACCGATGCACGGGTGACGGTCTGCACTGGAGGGCTCCCTGCCCGTACCACGCCAGGAGTCCTATCTGCGCCGACAGGATCTGTGGCGGTGGCCACCGATACCAGGGCGGCGGGCCGGGGTGGCGAGGAGCGGACCGGGTGTGGCACCTCAGTGTTGACAGGGAGGTCGTCAAAAGCCCTGACAATCCGAGTCTCGGCCTGCCGGAGAGTGTCTCCCATCAGTCTGCGTCCCAGATGCTTCCTGGTCCATGTGGAGGCCAGCTGGAAAGCGGGTCTCCAGTCCTCACCAGTAAATTTGGTTATTTTGTCCATTTCCTGGTGTAAAGTTTTTTCATAGTGTTCTCTTAAAATGACGACCGTTGTGTGTGCCCAATTTTGGGCATTTTCTTTGATGAATGCTTCCGTCTCAGGGCTGGTCACCGCCGATCTAATCATGGTGGAAAGCGTCTGTTCCATTTTTAATATTGCCTGTGGAAAAGTGTCTTTTGTGACATTATTCCAATGGTGTGTGATTTTAATGATATTATAACAACACTTGGCTTTTAAATTCCCCTCTATGTCTGTTGTGAAGTTATTGGGGGGTACATTCCTCCTAAAAGCGTCCTGACGCTGATTGCGTGTCTGCTTGGGACGGGCATGATTGCGGGGACGCCTTTGTGGGTAATGTTCAGGCATTAAATGTTCAGGCACAAAATGTGTTTGAGGACGGGGAGCCCTGCGGGGACGCCTTTGTGGGTATTCAGGCATAAAATGTTCAGGCCTAAATTGTGTTTGAGGACGTGGAGGAGTGCGGGGACGCCTTTGTGGATAATGTTCAGGCCTATAATGTGTTTGAGGACGGGGAGGATTGCGGGGACGCCTTTGGGGATACTGTTCAGGCATAAAATGTGTCTGAGGATAATATCTCTGATGCACAATGTCCCTGCTGTGTTGAGTGGAGCGTGCATTGCTCCATAGGTTCCGCTGAGGGGCGCTGTGGTGCTCCTCCTGGTGTGCGCCCTCGGGGTTAGGGTTAGGGTTAGGGTTAGGGTTAGGGTTAGGGGTTAGGGTTAGGGTTAGGGTTAGGGTTAGGGTTAGGTGTTGGGGGTAGGGTTAGGGTTAGGGTTAGGGTTAGGGGGAGGGGCTAGGCACTGTCCATCAACGGTCTGCCCAGTGACACCCCACCAGACGCACACCCCCCAGGGACCCCAAATGAACACCATCGAACGCGGTGTCAGACACATCAACCACTGATACAATTTTCAACATGCGACGCGTTTCGGCCTTCTTTGGCCTCTTCAGGCATGTATTGTCTGAGCTTCAACATTTTTTTACTCTCAACAGCATGATGTCCCCTCATCAGCTGGAGGCCAAATGGAGCAATTGGCAGGAGGAGGTTTTATTTGAGTGCTGCAGGGGGCGGGGCAATTGCTCACACCTGCAGTCATCAGTCACTCCACTGATCACCAAGGGAAATATCTGGTGTTACACAAATCATTCCAAAAAATATCAAAATAAATATTCATGGGTAATCACTGCACACAAAACAAATAATCACAGCAAACCAGCCGCAGGTAAAAGATCACGGCAAACAAATACAGGTAAGTATATCACTGCAAACAAATCCAGGTAAGTATTTCATAAATAACATCCAGATAAATCCCCGGTGTCTGTGACCTCTGACCCCTATTTTAGGATGTGTCTGAAAAAATCAGAGCCCACACCGCATCAGACGATGCCAAATAGAGCCCCCGGGGGGCCGTACGAAGGGCAAGGCGCCACCCAACGGACAGATCGGAGGCACGGGCTAGTTAGGTGTTGGGGGTAGGGTTAGGGTTAGGGTTAGGGTTAGGGGGAGGGGCTAGGCACTGTCCATCAACGGTCTGCCCAGTGACACCCCACCAGACGCACACCCCCCAGGGACCCCAAATGAACACCATCGAACGCGGTGTCAGACACATCAACCACTGATACAATTTTCAACATGCGACGCGTTTCGGCCTTCTTTGGCCTCTTCAGGCATGTATTGTCTGAGCTTCAACATTTTTTTACTCTCAACAGCATGATGTCCCCTCATCAGCTGGAGGCCAAATGGAGCAATTGGCAGGAGGAGGTTTTATTTGAGTGCTGCAGGGGGCGGGGCAATTGCTCACACCTGCAGTCATCAGTCACTCCACTGATCACCAAGGGAAATATCTGGTGTTACACAAATCATTCCAAAAAATATCAAAATAAATATTCATGGGTAATCACTGCACACAAAACAAATAATCACAGCAAGGGTTAGGGTTAGGGTTAGGGTTAGGGTTAGGGTTAGGGTTAGGGTTAGGGTTAGGGTTAGGGGGTTAGGGTTAGGGTTAGGGTTAGGGTTAGGGTTAGGGTTAGGGTTAGGGTTAGGGTTAGGGGTTAGGGGTTAGGGTTAGGGTTAGGGTTAGGGTTAGGGTTAGGGTTAGGGTTAGGGTTAGGGTTAGGGTTAGGGTTAGGGGTTAGGGGTTAGGGGTTAGGGTTAGGGTTAGGGTTAGGGTTAGGGTTAGGGTTAGGGTTAGGGTTAGGGTTAGGGTTAGGGTTAGGGTTAGGGTTAGGTGTTGGGGGTTATGGTTAGGGTTAGGGTTAGGGTTAGGGGGAGGGGCTAGGCACTGTCCATCAACGGTCTGCCCAGTGACACCCCACCAGACGCACACCCCCCAGGGACCCCAAATGAACACCATCGAACGCGGTGTCAGACACATCAACCACTGATACAATTTTCAACATGCGACGCGTTTCGGCCTTCTTTGGCCTCTTCAGGCATGTATTATCTGAGCTTCAACATTTTTTTACTCTCAACAGCATGATGTCCCCTCATCAGCTGGAGGCCAAATGGAGCAATTGGCAGGAGTAGGTTTTATTTGAGTGCTGCAGGGGGCGGGGCAATTGCTCACACCTGCAGTCATCAGTTCACTCCACTGATCACCAAGGGAAACATCTGGTGTTACACAAATCATTCCAAAAAATATCAAAATAAATATTCATGGGTAATCACTGCACACAAAACAAATAATCACAGCAAACCAGCCGCAGGTAAAAGGTCACGGCAAACAAATACAGGTAAGTATATCACTGCAAACAAATCCAGGTAAGTATTTCATAAATAACATCCAGATAAATCCCCGGTGTCTGTGACCTCTGACCCCTATTTTAGGATGTGTCTGAAAAAATCAGAGCCCACACCGCATCAGACGATGCCAAATAGAGCCCCCGGGGGGCCGTACGAAGGGCAAGGCGCCACCCAACGGACAGATCGGAGGCACGGGCTAGTTAGGTGTTGGGGGTTATGGTTAGGGTTAGGGTTAGGGTTAGGGGGAGGGGCTAGGCACTGTCCATCAACGGTCTGCCCAGTGACACCCCACCAGACGCACACCCCCCAGGGACCCCAAATGAACACCATCGAACGCGGTGTCAGACACATCAACCACTGATACAATTTTCAACATGCGACGCGTTTCGGCCTTCTTTGGCCTCTTCAGGCATGTATTATCTGAGCTTCAACATTTTTTTACTCTCAACAGCATGATGTCCCCTCATCAGCTGGAGGCCAAATGGAGCAATTGGCAGGAGTAGGTTTTATTTGAGTGCTGCAGGGGGCGGGGCAATTGCTCACACCTGCAGTCATCAGTTCACTCCACTGATCACCAAGGGAAACATCTGGTGTTACACAAATCATTCCAAAAAATATCAAAATAAATATTCATGGGTAATCACTGCACACAAAACAAATAATCACAGCAAACCAGCCGCAGGTAAAAGGTCACGGCAAACAAATACAGGTAAGTATATCACTGCAAACAAATCCAGGTAAGTATTTCATAAATAACATCCAGATAAATCCCCGGTGTCTGTGACCTCTGACCCCTATTTTAGGATGTGTCTGAAAAAATCAGAGCCCACACCGCATCAGACGATGCCAAATAGAGCCCCCGGGGGGCCGTACGAAGGGCAAGGCGCCACCCAACGGACAGATCGGAGGCACGGGCTAGTTAGGTGTTGGGGGTTATGGTTAGGGTTAGGGTTAGGGTTAGGGGGAGGGGCTAGGCACTGTCCATCAACGGTCTGCCCAGTGACACCCCACCAGACGCACACCCCCCAGGGACCCCAAATGAACACCATCGAACGCGGTGTCAGACACATCAACCACTGATACAATTTTCAACATGCGACGCGTTTCGGCCTTCTTTGGCCTCTTCAGGCATGTATTATCTGAGCTTCAACATTTTTTTTACTCTCAACAGCATGATGTCCCCTCATCAGCTGGAGGCCAAATGGAGCAATTGGCAGGAGTAGGTTTTATTTGAGTGCTGCAGGGGGCGGGGCAATTGCTCACACCTGCAGTCATCAGTTCACTCCACTGATCACCAAGGGAAACATCTGGTGTTACACAAATCATTCCAAAAAATATCAAAATAAATATTCATGGGTAATCACTGCACACAAAACAAATAATCACAGCAAACCAGCCGCAGGTAAAAGGTCACGGCAAACAAATACAGGTAAGTATATCACTGCAAACAAATCCAGGTAAGTATTTCATAAATAACATCCAGATAAATCCCCGGTGTCTGTGACCTCTGACCCCTATTTTAGGATGTGTCTGAAAAAATCAGAGCCCACACCGCATCAGACGATGCCAAATAGAGCCCCCGGGGGGCCGTACGAAGGGCAAGGCGCCACCCAACGGACAGATCGGAGGCACGGGCTAGTTAGGTGTTGGGGGTTATGGTTAGGGTTAGGGTTAGGGTTAGGGGGAGGGGCTAGGCACTGTCCATCAACGGTCTGCCCAGTGACACCCCACCAGACGCACACCCCCCAGGGACCCCAAATGAACACCATCGAACGCGGTGTCAGACACATCAACCACTGATACAATTTTCAACATGCGACGCGTTTCGGCCTTCTTTGGCCTCTTCAGGCATGTATTATCTGAGCTTCAACATTTTTTTACTCTCAACAGCATGATGTCCCCTCATCAGCTGGAGGCCAAATGGAGCAATTGGCAGGAGTAGGTTTTATTTGAGTGCTGCAGGGGGCGGGGCAATTGCTCACACCTGCAGTCATCAGTTCACTCCACTGATCACCAAGGGAAACATCTGGTGTTACACAAATCATTCCAAAAAATATCAAAATAAATATTCATGGGTAATCACTGCACACAAAACAAATAATCACAGCAAACCAGCCGCAGGTAAAAGGTCACGGCAAACAAATACAGGTAAGTATATCACTGCAAACAAATCCAGGTAAGTATTTCATAAATAACATCCAGATAAATCCCCGGTGTCTGTGACCTCTGACCCCTATTTTAGGATGTGTCTGAAAAAATCAGAGCCCACACCGCATCAGACGATGCCAAATAGAGCCCCCGGGGGGCCGTACGAAGGGCAAGGCGCCACCCAACGGACAGATCGGAGGCACGGGCTAGTTAGGTGTTGGGGGTTATGGTTAGGGTTAGGGTTAGGGTTAGGGGGAGGGGCTAGGCACTGTCCATCAACGGTCTGCCCAGTGACACCCCACCAGACGCACACCCCCCAGGGACCCCAAATGAACACCATCGAACGCGGTGTCAGACACATCAACCACTGATACAATTTTCAACATGCGACGCGTTTCGGCCTTCTTTGGCCTCTTCAGGCATGTATTATCTGAGCTTCAACATTTTTTTACTCTCAACAGCATGATGTCCCCTCATCAGCTGGAGGCCAAATGGAGCAATTGGCAGGAGTAGGTTTTATTTGAGTGCTGCAGGGGGCGGGGCAATTGCTCACACCTGCAGTCATCAGTTCACTCCACTGATCACCAAGGGAAACATCTGGTGTTACACAAATCATTCCAAAAAATATCAAAATAAATATTCATGGGTAATCACTGCACACAAAACAAATAATCACAGCAAACCAGCCGCAGGTAAAAGGTCACGGCAAACAAATACAGGTAAGTATATCACTGCAAACAAATCCAGGTAAGTATTTCATAAATAACATCCAGATAAATCCCCGGTGTCTGTGACCTCTGACCCCTATTTTAGGATGTGTCTGAAAAAATCAGAGCCCACACCGCATCAGACGATGCCAAATAGAGCCCCCGGGGGGCCGTACGAAGGGCAAGGCGCCACCCAACGGACAGATCGGAGGCACGGGCTAGTTAGGTGTTGGGGGTTATGGTTAGGGTTAGGGTTAGGGTTAGGGGGAGGGGCTAGGCACTGTCCATCAACGGTCTGCCCAGTGACACCCCACCAGACGCACACCCCCCAGGGACCCCAAATGAACACCATCGAACGCGGTGTCAGACACATCAACCACTGATACAATTTTCAACATGCGACGCGTTTCGGCCTTCTTTGGCCTCTTCAGGCATGTATTATCTGAGCTTCAACATTTTTTTACTCTCAACAGCATGATGTCCCCTCATCAGCTGGAGGCCAAATGGAGCAATTGGCAGGAGTAGGTTTTATTTGAGTGCTGCAGGGGGCGGGGCAATTGCTCACACCTGCAGTCATCAGTTCACTCCACTGATCACCAAGGGAAACATCTGGTGTTACACAAATCATTCCAAAAAATATCAAAATAAATATTCATGGGTAATCACTGCACACAAAACAAATAATCACAGCAAACCAGCCGCAGGTAAAAGGTCACGGCAAACAAATACAGGTAAGTATATCACTGCAAACAAATCCAGGTAAGTATTTCATAAATAACATCCAGATAAATCCCCGGTGTCTGTGACCTCTGACCCCTATTTTAGGATGTGTCTGAAAAAATCAGAGCCCACACCGCATCAGACGATGCCAAATAGAGCCCCCGGGGGGCCGTACGAAGGGCAAGGCGCCACCCAACGGACAGATCGGAGGCACGGGCTAGTTAGGTGTTGGGGGTTATGGTTAGGGTTAGGGTTAGGGTTAGGGTTAGGGTTAGGGTTAGGGTTGGGGTTGGGGTTGGGGTTGGGGTTGGGGTTGGGGTTGGGGTTGGGGTTGGGGTTAGGGTTGGGGTTAGGGTTAGGGTTAGGGTTAGGGTTAGGGTTAGGGTTAGGGTTAGGGTTAGGGTTAGGGGTTAGGGTTAGGTGTTGGGGGTTATGGTTAGGGTTAGGGTTAGGGTTAGGGGGAGGGGCTAGGCACTGTCCATCAACGGTCTGCCCAGTGACACCCCACCAGACGCACACCCCCCAGGGACCCCAAATGAACACCATCGAACGCGGTGTCAGACACATCAACCACTGATACAATTTTCAACATGCGACGCGTTTCGGCCTTCTTTGGCCTCTTCAGGCATGTATTATCTGAGCTTCAACATTTTTTTACTCTCAACAGCATGATGTCCCCTCATCAGCTGGAGGCCAAATGGAGCAATTGGCAGGAGTAGGTTTTATTTGAGTGCTGCAGGGGGCGGGGCAATTGCTCACACCTGCAGTCATCAGTTCACTCCACTGATCACCAAGGGAAACATCTGGTGTTACACAAATCATTCCAAAAAATATCAAAATAAATATTCATGGGTAATCACTGCACACAAAACAAATAATCACAGCAAACCAGCCGCAGGTAAAAGGTCACGGCAAACAAATACAGGTAAGTATATCACTGCAAACAAATCCAGGTAAGTATTTCATAAATAACATCCAGATAAATCCCCGGTGTCTGTGACCTCTGACCCCTATTTTAGGATGTGTCTGAAAAAATCAGAGCCCACACCGCATCAGACGATGCCAAATAGAGCCCCCGGGGGGCCGTACGAAGGGCAAGGCGCCACCCAACGGACAGATCGGAGGCACGGGCTAGTTAGGTGTTGGGGGTTATGGTTAGGGTTAGGGTTAGGGTTAGGGGGAGGGGCTAGGCACTGTCCATCAACGGTCTGCCCAGTGACACCCCACCAGACGCACACCCCCCAGGGACCCCAAATGAACACCATCGAACGCGGTGTCAGACACATCAACCACTGATACAATTTTCAACATGCGACGCGTTTCGGCCTTCTTTGGCCTCTTCAGGCATGTATTATCTGAGCTTCAACATTTTTTTACTCTCAACAGCATGATGTCCCCTCATCAGCTGGAGGCCAAATGGAGCAATTGGCAGGAGTAGGTTTTATTTGAGTGCTGCAGGGGGCGGGGCAATTGCTCACACCTGCAGTCATCAGTTCACTCCACTGATCACCAAGGGAAACATCTGGTGTTACACAAATCATTCCAAAAAATATCAAAATAAATATTCATGGGTAATCACTGCACACAAAACAAATAATCACAGCAAACCAGCCGCAGGTAAAAGGTCACGGCAAACAAATACAGGTAAGTATATCACTGCAAACAAATCCAGGTAAGTATTTCATAAATAACATCCAGATAAATCCCCGGTGTCTGTGACCTCTGACCCCTATTTTAGGATGTGTCTGAAAAAATCAGAGCCCACACCGCATCAGACGATGCCAAATAGAGCCCCCGGGGGGCCGTACGAAGGGCAAGGCGCCACCCAACGGACAGATCGGAGGCACGGGCTAGTTAGGTGTTGGGGGTTATGGTTAGGGTTAGGGTTAGGGTTAGGGGGAGGGGCTAGGCACTGTCCATCAACGGTCTGCCCAGTGACACCCCACCAGACGCACACCCCCCAGGGACCCCAAATGAACACCATCGAACGCGGTGTCAGACACATCAACCACTGATACAATTTTCAACATGCGACGCGTTTCGGCCTTCTTTGGCCTCTTCAGGCATGTATTATCTGAGCTTCAACATTTTTTTACTCTCAACAGCATGATGTCCCCTCATCAGCTGGAGGCCAAATGGAGCAATTGGCAGGAGTAGGTTTTATTTGAGTGCTGCAGGGGGCGGGGCAATTGCTCACACCTGCAGTCATCAGTTCACTCCACTGATCACCAAGGGAAACATCTGGTGTTACACAAATCATTCCAAAAAATATCAAAATAAATATTCATGGGTAATCACTGCACACAAAACAAATAATCACAGCAAACCAGCCGCAGGTAAAAGGTCACGGCAAACAAATACAGGTAAGTATATCACTGCAAACAAATCCAGGTAAGTATTTCATAAATAACATCCAGATAAATCCCCGGTGTCTGTGACCTCTGACCCCTATTTTAGGATGTGTCTGAAAAAATCAGAGCCCACACCGCATCAGACGATGCCAAATAGAGCCCCCGGGGGGCCGTACGAAGGGCAAGGCGCCACCCAACGGACAGATCGGAGGCACGGGCTAGTTAGGTGTTGGGGGTTATGGTTAGGGTTAGGGTTAGGGTTAGGGGGAGGGGCTAGGCACTGTCCATCAACGGTCTGCCCAGTGACACCCCACCAGACGCACACCCCCCAGGGACCCCAAATGAACACCATCGAACGCGGTGTCAGACACATCAACCACTGATACAATTTTCAACATGCGACGCGTTTCGGCCTTCTTTGGCCTCTTCAGGCATGTATTATCTGAGCTTCAACATTTTTTTTACTCTCAACAGCATGATGTCCCCTCATCAGCTGGAGGCCAAATGGAGCAATTGGCAGGAGTAGGTTTTATTTGAGTGCTGCAGGGGGCGGGGCAATTGCTCACACCTGCAGTCATCAGTTCACTCCACTGATCACCAAGGGAAACATCTGGTGTTACACAAATCATTCCAAAAAATATCAAAATAAATATTCATGGGTAATCACTGCACACAAAACAAATAATCACAGCAAACCAGCCGCAGGTAAAAGGTCACGGCAAACAAATACAGGTAAGTATATCACTGCAAACAAATCCAGGTAAGTATTTCATAAATAACATCCAGATAAATCCCCGGTGTCTGTGACCTCTGACCCCTATTTTAGGATGTGTCTGAAAAAATCAGAGCCCACACCGCATCAGACGATGCCAAATAGAGCCCCCGGGGGGCCGTACGAAGGGCAAGGCGCCACCCAACGGACAGATCGGAGGCACGGGCTAGTTAGGTGTTGGGGGTTATGGTTAGGGTTAGGGTTAGGGTTAGGGGGAGGGGCTAGGCACTGTCCATCAACGGTCTGCCCAGTGACACCCCACCAGACGCACACCCCCCAGGGACCCCAAATGAACACCATCGAACGCGGTGTCAGACACATCAACCACTGATACAATTTTCAACATGCGACGCGTTTCGGCCTTCTTTGGCCTCTTCAGGCATGTATTATCTGAGCTTCAACATTTTTTTACTCTCAACAGCATGATGTCCCCTCATCAGCTGGAGGCCAAATGGAGCAATTGGCAGGAGTAGGTTTTATTTGAGTGCTGCAGGGGGCGGGGCAATTGCTCACACCTGCAGTCATCAGTTCACTCCACTGATCACCAAGGGAAACATCTGGTGTTACACAAATCATTCCAAAAAATATCAAAATAAATATTCATGGGTAATCACTGCACACAAAACAAATAATCACAGCAAACCAGCCGCAGGTAAAAGGTCACGGCAAACAAATACAGGTAAGTATATCACTGCAAACAAATCCAGGTAAGTATTTCATAAATAACATCCAGATAAATCCCCGGTGTCTGTGACCTCTGACCCCTATTTTAGGATGTGTCTGAAAAAATCAGAGCCCACACCGCATCAGACGATGCCAAATAGAGCCCCCGGGGGGCCGTACGAAGGGCAAGGCGCCACCCAACGGACAGATCGGAGGCACGGGCTAGTTAGGTGTTGGGGGTTATGGTTAGGGTTAGGGTTAGGGTTAGGGGGAGGGGCTAGGCACTGTCCATCAACGGTCTGCCCAGTGACACCCCACCAGACGCACACCCCCCAGGGACCCCAAATGAACACCATCGAACGCGGTGTCAGACACATCAACCACTGATACAATTTTCAACATGCGACGCGTTTCGGCCTTCTTTGGCCTCTTCAGGCATGTATTATCTGAGCTTCAACATTTTTTTACTCTCAACAGCATGATGTCCCCTCATCAGCTGGAGGCCAAATGGAGCAATTGGCAGGAGTAGGTTTTATT
The DNA here is from genome assembly GCF_033978685.3 of Nerophis lumbriciformis. Lineage (NCBI taxonomy): Eukaryota > Metazoa > Chordata > Actinopteri > Syngnathiformes > Syngnathidae > Nerophis > Nerophis lumbriciformis. The sequence continues at coordinate 3,397 of NC_084582.2, read as the reverse complement.
TGAGTGCTGCAGGGGGCGGGGCAATTGCTCACACCTGCAGTCATCAGTTCACTCCACTGATCACCAAGGGAAACATCTGGTGTTACACAAATCATTCCAAAAAATATCAAAATAAATATTCATGGGTAATCACTGCACACAAAACAAATAATCACAGCAAACCAGCCGCAGGTAAAAGGTCACGGCAAACAAATACAGGTAAGTATATCACTGCAAACAAATCCAGGTAAGTATTTCATAAATAACATCCAGATAAATCCCCGGTGTCTGTGACCTCTGACCCCTATTTTAGGATGTGTCTGAAAAAATCAGAGCCCACACCGCATCAGACGATGCCAAATAGAGCCCCCGGGGGGCCGTACGAAGGGCAAGGCGCCACCCAACGGACAGATCGGAGGCACGGGCTAGTTAGGTGTTGGGGGTTATGGTTAGGGTTAGGGTTAGGGTTAGGGGGAGGGGCTAGGCACTGTCCATCAACGGTCTGCCCAGTGACACCCCACCAGACGCACACCCCCCAGGGACCCCAAATGAACACCATCGAACGCGGTGTCAGACACATCAACCACTGATACAATTTTCAACATGCGACGCGTTTCGGCCTTCTTTGGCCTCTTCAGGCATGTATTATCTGAGCTTCAACATTTTTTTACTCTCAACAGCATGATGTCCCCTCATCAGCTGGAGGCCAAATGGAGCAATTGGCAGGAGTAGGTTTTATTTGAGTGCTGCAGGGGGCGGGGCAATTGCTCACACCTGCAGTCATCAGTTCACTCCACTGATCACCAAGGGAAACATCTGGTGTTACACAAATCATTCCAAAAAATATCAAAATAAATATTCATGGGTAATCACTGCACACAAAACAAATAATCACAGCAAACCAGCCGCAGGTAAAAGGTCACGGCAAACAAATACAGGTAAGTATATCACTGCAAACAAATCCAGGTAAGTATTTCATAAATAACATCCAGATAAATCCCCGGTGTCTGTGACCTCTGACCCCTATTTTAGGATGTGTCTGAAAAAATCAGAGCCCACACCGCATCAGACGATGCCAAATAGAGCCCCCGGGGGGCCGTACGAAGGGCAAGGCGCCACCCAACGGACAGATCGGAGGCACGGGCTAGTTAGGTGTTGGGGGTTATGGTTAGGGTTAGGGTTAGGGTTAGGGGGAGGGGCTAGGCACTGTCCATCAACGGTCTGCCCAGTGACACCCCACCAGACGCACACCCCCCAGGGACCCCAAATGAACACCATCGAACGCGGTGTCAGACACATCAACCACTGATACAATTTTCAACATGCGACGCGTTTCGGCCTTCTTTGGCCTCTTCAGGCATGTATTATCTGAGCTTCAACATTTTTTTACTCTCAACAGCATGATGTCCCCTCATCAGCTGGAGGCCAAATGGAGCAATTGGCAGGAGTAGGTTTTATTTGAGTGCTGCAGGGGGCGGGGCAATTGCTCACACCTGCAGTCATCAGTTCACTCCACTGATCACCAAGGGAAACATCTGGTGTTACACAAATCATTCCAAAAAATATCAAAATAAATATTCATGGGTAATCACTGCACACAAAACAAATAATCACAGCAAACCAGCCGCAGGTAAAAGGTCACGGCAAACAAATACAGGTAAGTATATCACTGCAAACAAATCCAGGTAAGTATTTCATAAATAACATCCAGATAAATCCCCGGTGTCTGTGACCTCTGACCCCTATTTTAGGATGTGTCTGAAAAAATCAGAGCCCACACCGCATCAGACGATGCCAAATAGAGCCCCCGGGGGGCCGTACGAAGGGCAAGGCGCCACCCAACGGACAGATCGGAGGCACGGGCTAGTTAGGTGTTGGGGGTTATGGTTAGGGTTAGGGTTAGGGTTAGGGGGAGGGGCTAGGCACTGTCCATCAACGGTCTGCCCAGTGACACCCCACCAGACGCACACCCCCCAGGGACCCCAAATGAACACCATCGAACGCGGTGTCAGACACATCAACCACTGATACAATTTTCAACATGCGACGCGTTTCGGCCTTCTTTGGCCTCTTCAGGCATGTATTATCTGAGCTTCAACATTTTTTTTACTCTCAACAGCATGATGTCCCCTCATCAGCTGGAGGCCAAATGGAGCAATTGGCAGGAGTAGGTTTTATTTGAGTGCTGCAGGGGGCGGGGCAATTGCTCACACCTGCAGTCATCAGTTCACTCCACTGATCACCAAGGGAAACATCTGGTGTTACACAAATCATTCCAAAAAATATCAAAATAAATATTCATGGGTAATCACTGCACACAAAACAAATAATCACAGCAAACCAGCCGCAGGTAAAAGGTCACGGCAAACAAATACAGGTAAGTATATCACTGCAAACAAATCCAGGTAAGTATTTCATAAATAACATCCAGATAAATCCCCGGTGTCTGTGACCTCTGACCCCTATTTTAGGATGTGTCTGAAAAAATCAGAGCCCACACCGCATCAGACGATGCCAAATAGAGCCCCCGGGGGGCCGTACGAAGGGCAAGGCGCCACCCAACGGACAGATCGGAGGCACGGGCTAGTTAGGTGTTGGGGGTTATGGTTAGGGTTAGGGTTAGGGTTAGGGGGAGGGGCTAGGCACTGTCCATCAACGGTCTGCCCAGTGACACCCCACCAGACGCACACCCCCCAGGGACCCCAAATGAACACCATCGAACGCGGTGTCAGACACATCAACCACTGATACAATTTTCAACATGCGACGCGTTTCGGCCTTCTTTGGCCTCTTCAGGCATGTATTATCTGAGCTTCAACATTTTTTTACTCTCAACAGCATGATGTCCCCTCATCAGCTGGAGGCCAAATGGAGCAATTGGCAGGAGTAGGTTTTATTTGAGTGCTGCAGGGGGCGGGGCAATTGCTCACACCTGCAGTCATCAGTTCACTCCACTGATCACCAAGGGAAACATCTGGTGTTACACAAATCATTCCAAAAAATATCAAAATAAATATTCATGGGTAATCACTGCACACAAAACAAATAATCACAGCAAACCAGCCGCAGGTAAAAGGTCACGGCAAACAAATACAGGTAAGTATATCACTGCAAACAAATCCAGGTAAGTATTTCATAAATAACATCCAGATAAATCCCCGGTGTCTGTGACCTCTGACCCCTATTTTAGGATGTGTCTGAAAAAATCAGAGCCCACACCGCATCAGACGATGCCAAATAGAGCCCCCGGGGGGCCGTACGAAGGGCAAGGCGCCACCCAACGGACAGATCGGAGGCACGGGCTAGTTAGGTGTTGGGGGTTATGGTTAGGGTTAGGGTTAGGGTTAGGGTTAGGGTTAGGGTTAGGGTTAGGGTTAGGGTTAGGGTTAGGGTTAGGGTTAGGGTTAGGGTTAGGGTT